>NW_016157101.1:134968-302435 GCF_001687245.7 Rhagoletis zephyria
TATTCTATGTTATGTTATGCTAAGTACTAAGCTAAACTCCCCTCCACTTAACCCATTCCAACAAATTTTATTTCAGCTCAACTCAACTCACATAAACTATCCTTAATTTTAGCGGTTGAATTTCAACCGCTGGGCGAACACTAGTATAGATAAATCCGTAACATATGTACATCTTCGATAAAAAAAAATTTTATAAAAATCAACGATAATTTTTAGCCATTTGAAACTTGATATGATAATTGATTTGTATAATTTCATACTCGAAGTAGCTGTCAGTGTCAAATTCACAGGTTGAGAGCCACTACATTATCTGTATGTACTTTATATTGTTGTTGCCGCCTACGTCTTAAGTAGTAGTACTCTGTGGTAGATACAGTAGTGCAAGTCGCTGAGTGCCAGTAGTATATATTCCCGTTCACAGATCAGATACTTCTACTTAGCTTGTCTTGAAATGGTGAAATGGACTTCTCCACGCCTTAACGAGAAAGCGCTCGAACAATATATTTTTGCTTCAACGAGTACCAGTTTTATTTCCTCAAATGCACATATTTACTAAGTATAGAGTTGCTATTATTACTTCTTTCCGTTCTGTATATTGCTTTGGCTTTTACTTATTTCAACTTCCCTTTTCCCTTTTTTTGTGAGGAACATAAAAAAACGTGAATTTACACTTCCATCCTTTGTTGAGTATTTTCCACTTTTGCCGAAATTGCTACTGATAAATATTTAATTCTTTTATTTGTATGCTACGAGTATCAACTCTCTGCAATATGCTGCTTTTTCAACATCATATTTACTGCACATACAAACAAACATGAGTACCTATAACTTTTCATTCATTCTGTAGCATCCGCAGACTCGCATAGTACATACATACATAGGTACTCACTAGGGTGTTCGATTATGCGCCTTTTTTCCAAATCCGGATGTCGAGTTATTCGAAAAATTGGAATTTGGAAGAAACGGTGCTCGATTTTTTAAATTGTGAAAAAACCCGAATAAGTAAACCGGTTTTATTTTACATAGTTTTCACACAGTGAAAATGCTTATGTTGGTATGAAGTCATGACCAAAAATTACAGCAAAACTATTAAAAGTAAACATACATACATAGCTTTTATTTAGAAAAGACCAAAACAAAACAAGCTTAAAGATTTTTTTTCAGATCAGAAGTAAGACAAATAGAAATCAGCGAAAAACTTAACTTTGGTCTTATTTTAAAATTTTTTTTTTTTACTTTATTGCATAATTTCTGACTTGTTCGGATTTGAGTAGCGCTCTCGCCGCCGCAGCCGAAAGCTTAGATTTGCCTACAGCCACTCAGAATGTCCATGGTTAAATTTCTGGTCCCAGCAACATCAAAAACATTCTTTTTTTTTCAAAAAGCGATCGCCCCTCGGCAGTCAATGGCAAACCTCCGAATGTACTTCGGCCATAAAAAAAACTTCTTCGGAGGTGGAGTAAAATTGTAGATGTCTCCATTTGTGTAACAACATCAAGAAGCAGAGCACGAATTGTAGGAGAAGCTCGGCCAAACACGTAGCAAACGTTTAAGCATCAAATTTTCACTTATCGAAATCAAATATGATATGTATTCTGTTAATTTTAAAACTATTTAGCGGTTTCCATTGAAAGTGGAAAAAGCCTTGAAAACTTCGAAAAACTCAAAACTTTTATTGTCATGCCAAGATTTGTATGAAATGAAAAAAACGGTTTGCTCGTTACAAAATCCGGTTTATTCGATATTCGAAACCGATTTGAAAAAAACGAGTCAATCACCCTAGTACTTACTCACTCACTGGGTGCCAATGCCCTCTTCGTCAGCACAAGCAAGAAATCTCTACAAAATTTTTACCAATTTTTTTTTTTGTCTTTTTTTACGAAAAGTTCGAAAAACTTCTACTCAGCTGCTTCTGAAATGTGTGACATTGATTTATGATTATTCGCAATTTATTTATCACTTGAGCACTCATGTTTTTGCTTGCATACATACAGTGACGAACAAAAGTATTGGCACAGTGAATTTTTCGCAATATACCGAAAATTGCCAAAAATCAACGCGATTTTCTAGCGACTTCAAACTTGCACTTTGTTATATTAAATTTGAATGGGCTATAAAACTGCATACTTAGGATTTTTCTAAAAAGTCTTAATAAAAAGTTGCAAATTAGTGTGCCAATTTAATGAATTTTCCTAAGTTTAGCACAAAGTTTAGAGATTTTATTATTATATTTTCTGGTGTAGAATGAACAATATTTTTATGAAAAATTATCGAAAATAAATTAGTATAAAAAACTTTGCACATATTGCAAAAAATTCACTGTGCCAATACTTTTGTTCGGCACTGTATGTATATTGCTATCTCTTTACAAATGCTTTGCTTGCTATTTTATGTGTTTTGCATCTGCAACAAATTGCAATGTAGAGCAGAGTATGTATGCATTTGATATTGTTATTTAGCAGCAGCTAGAGCAAACGAGTGTAAATTAAAAAGCACTCAAATGTCTGCATTTGATTTGAAAATTTAAACTATAAATTGCATAAATAATGATGTTGCATAGAAAAAACTTACGTACAATTCACAATCCGATGTCACAGCTTGATAATCACTTGCTGCTACAAAACTGTATTTGTATAAGCGTTTATACATATCTACGTACATATTTTGTTAGAAATTATTCATTTCTCTCATCAAAAACTATATGCAGCTAAATTAAAATTTCGTGGTCCACATTCAACCTCCTTCCCACACACTTGCCTTATTGCATTCCATGCCTGCATGCTCTTGCGCACACCTTTTGGCGATTTTCATGCCACAAACTAATTTCAAAAGTTTCAACAAATAGTGCTCATATTTACTATTCAACTCGCCATCAGCCACAAATTCATCTTCAGCAAAACTTTTACGCCAACACAAGCGAGGAAAACTCGTTAGCTTTGATAGTGCGCACCCAGCGAGAAATTTAGTGATACGAATATTTTTCAATCGTAAAACCTGCGGCGCGGTCAGTACCTATAACTTTTAATATTGAAATGACGTACCCTCAAACAAAGCTAAATTATTTTTTCATGTTGTTTTTTTTTTGCACAGGTAGTCGAAATGAATTTGTTACCAAAACTCTACTTTTGTGGTAATAATATTTTTAGCAAGTCCACTTATTTTTAAACGAATTTCCGTCATCGCTTGTCAAGTTTGGTTTTCGGCGTTGCATCATCTTCAAGCTAATTTTTTCGTTCGCAGTCCTTTCGGTTGCAATTTCTGTTAGTGAGGAGTAGAAACCAAAGCCAAGATAGCAGATTTGCGATATTTCGAAAGCTGGCCCATGACAGGGGAGGTATTTTAGTGTGCCTTTGGAGTTATCTTCGTCCCATGCCATGTGTCAGTCCTAATTTCAACGCATGCGATGGCGTGAGACTGTGTCCCGAATGTAGCCGAACTAGAATCTTGGTATCCAGCCATGAAAGTGCTAAAATAAAGTTGGAGACTTTTGATTGATGAAGTGCGGATTCTTTTCCGTTTACTGATTCCATTTTCGGATACTTTGACGATCCGTTTTCCCACTAAAGTGTGCCGCAGAAACGTATGTACAGACAACAGTATGGGAAACGAATACGTTTTCGGCTGTTTTTTCTGAAATTTGTCTGATTGAATTTTTCGTTCAATACGCTTTCCTTCTGCACTTCACAGATACATTTACGTGGTTCGAAGGAAATAAAATAAAATTAGGAAGCGCCTGACGGAATTCGCAGCTTCTGTCCACTGCAGATAACATGCAATTTCAATATTTTTTTTTTGTTTTTTGTCTTGATTATTCACTTCACGGGTACTTTTTCAGAACGAACGCGGTCATTTTAATATGCGCGTAATTGATTTGAATATTTACCAATATACAGTACTTTCGTTGACGTTTATAGTTAGATCAGTAACGCTTCTATTTGATTTTTGTATTTTTTCCCCCTCAGTGTAGGGTCTTTGCCTGAAGAAGCTTTACGTTCGAAACACTTTGTCGTCAGTGTTGTTACTAAAAACTATATTTTTTCTAGAAACTAAGAGGTTCCTCTATTAAGAGATATTACAAAGTCTAGAGTTAGGCAAGGAAAGATTTGTTAGAGATCTAAAACAGATGCTGGCATGTACAGGCGTAATAATGTAAATAAAGTTGTAAATGGTCTTCGTAAACTCGAAAATGCGTAGAAGGGATAGGGTTCGTTTCTTCCGGGCAGAGGTAGAGAAAGTATTATTTTGTGCTTTTGATATCATGATCGTCAGAGCAACTATGACAGTAGCAATTGGACAGAAAGTCCCTTCTGCTGGCGTCCGCTACCACAACAAATCGGCAAACAAATCAACTCATTTCGGCATCCGCGGTAGCCGAGCGGTAAGAGCGTACTACGATTGCGTAGGTCCCAGGTTCGATACTCGCTTCGAGCGTGTTCCCAAAATTTTTTTTATTTATATTTATTTATTTTATTTGATTTATATATGTATTTTATTTTAGTTTATTTTATTTTAGTTTATTTTATTTTATTTTCTTTTGTTTTATTTCATATTATTTAAGTTATTATAGGTAATTAAAATGTTAAGAGTTAACTTTTTTCAAAAAGGCGCACACCGAATTGAATTAATTAAAAAAAAAAAAAAAAAAAATTATGCTGACCATGGGACTCGAACCCGCGACCTCGCGGAGCGTTAATCCGTGATACTGTCGTTAGGGTGCAATTTTAATCGGAACAATTGTACCGTTAAAGCCGGTTAATGTTACCGTCGGTCTATGTTTTAGAGCGAAAATCGTTATGCACAAATTCTTAAAATTAGATTCGCTTTTTAAAATTGGATAGCTAATCTGCGGTGTGCTCCCTCAAAAAGTCCGTTCGCTTAACACGAGTTCACGAAAATGTCGTTAAAGCTGTGAATTGTATAGCCTGTAGGCTACCTTATTGTTTATTATCTTATTTGTCCTCATTTGTGCAGTCTGTCCTAGGAAAAAAATGTATAACATATCCTTTTGAACTTCAATGCTTTGCATTTCCTGTTGGGTATTTGCTCATTCTGCTCGTTAAACTTATAAATTTTCAAGGACCCACTAACCGCGGAAAGTGCATAAGTTTACGTACAAAATGTATGTATGTATGTACGACGTGTGTTTATTGGCACACAAGAGGCCACCACTAAAATAAGTAAACCACCAAAATAAGCAGCTAACCAAAAACCAAAAGATTCACAGAGTAGCCCACAGCTAAACAACTAACCATAACATGACCAAAGCGTTGGCTACAAAAAGTTGCTAGATTTGTATGAATATAAGAAATCTATGAATATATAAATATACGTATGTATGTGCAATTTGTAGATATGTATGCACGTATTTGCTGAAAAAATAAGTTGCAATTTACTTTTCAACGCCGATTCGTACATAGCTGCATATCTACTTCTACTAGTCTACTTTCACATCACTGTGCATATTTATATTTGAGCACATAATTTAAAAAGTAATTAGCACAGTCAAATAAAAAAATGGGCGGCGAATGTGAACGTCAAACAAAAAAGGTAAAGGGCGGCAATCACATTCACAGGCAGCCATGAATTGAGTTATCTCATCGGTCGGATGCCATGTAAGCGGTGGCACGGATCTGAATGGATATGCAATACATACATATACGTAATGTAGCCGGACGCGGGCGTTGGCTGGCCGCTGCTACACGTTTACATCCGGCGACACAGCGACTGAACTCTTACATTTTTACTTACACACATACATACAAAACTACTCGTGTTCGCCTGCGGCTGTTGCTCAATTCAATGCAGCTCACCTTATCCCAGCAGCGATGATATGCACTTTTATATGGCTTTCTGAATACACTTTTGCACACACATGTACCTTACATTCCTGCCTCCGTGTGATCATTTGTATTCGGTGCTTGCAACCAGCAAGCTGCAAAATTTCATGGCGGTTAGTATCTCTTTAGAAGTGCTCCAGGTTACTGGGTGACCCAGTGGCAATAGCAGCAGCGGCAGCAGTAGTTGCAGCAATGTTTTTTTTTTTTTGTAAATGTATGCACGTGTGAGTGTGTGTATACAGTCGTAACTAGATAATTAAAACTTTAAGCGAATATTGATTTTAGCGCAACTTAAATATTTGATGAGGCGAGACAAGTTTGATTTATCGAATTTTAATTGCATTTTACAAACTGCCAATGTGTCGTACGATTATTTCTGTCTTGTCTCAATTGTAGAGAAGTAGTTGGAAATGCATATGTATAGGAGCGTACACTCAGCAACAAAATTATTCGTTCCGCGACCTTCCAAAAAAGGGATTTCCCGGCCAATAATACGGGAATTTACTTTTAAAAACAAACATGCAAATTTTGTGCTTAAAATGGTTTTGTCCAGGGCGGGAAGGGGTTGTTGGTTAGTTTTTTAGTGTAGAGTTCGCTATAGAAAAAACCAAAGAACAAAAAAATCTACGGAAAAAGACTGAATAAGTCGCAATGTCTCAGAGGACTTCGCTAAAGGGGAGCTCGGTCTAAAGGAGCTTAACTGCATTTGTAAATTGAAATTTTATTTTAAATATGCCCTCGGCAACAAAATATTTTAAAACCAAAAAAAAAAAAAATACCAAAACTCGCTACATTCAGCTTTGACTACATAGTTTCTTTATACCCGAAATCTCTCACTTTTTAACCGTAGAGAGACCGTAAAATATAATTCGCAATTCCAACCTGTGCATAATTTTTATGCCTACCTGTATTTTATAAAAATAGTAGGCACGTCCCCTTAAAATGAGATTTTTAAGATATTTTTTTTGTCTTAATTTCTAATTTTATCTATACATGGACCGCTAAATGAATAAAAGTATTGTACATATGTCCTAAGACATGTACGATCACTATCTAACCCCAAAGCAACTTTGAATTTGTGAAATCCTATTAGGAGAGTCGGCACAAAAGTACATAAAAATAGATGAAAACTCGGGCTGTGAAAAAAAAAATCATATCGTTTTTTCCCAAGATAATTTAATAATTCCTTCTAATGACTTGTGAAAAAATTTGACTTTATTAATTTTGCTTTTAATTTTTAATGTTTTTTTTTTGTTTTTTTTTTGTTTTTTTTTTTGTCCTAAAAACAATTAAATTCAACAATTTTACTGAGACCGTTTTTTAATGAAAAGACTTCAAAATTTTTTCTTAATATTTTGAGGCCGGGCACGATTTCTATGGATACAAAAAAAAAAAAACACATACATACGCTGCAAGACGAAAGTAAAGATTGTTTTCTCATGTGCTCAATATAAAGGACAAATTCAATGAAAGGGATTTTTTCGGACCTTTACAGATTTTTCGGAATTCTTCGTGTCCTATTTAGAATTTTCTGCAACTTTTGTGATTTTTCGAGACTATTCGGGTTCCTTGTGTTTTCTGTATCAGAATAGACATATCAGCGGATTTGTGGATATTTTTAGTGAAATTTCAGTTTCGGACGCGTTAAGTAAAGTAGCTTAACTTCTTAAACTTGGCATAATAATGATCCTACGCGATTGAGTTTTTCTCCTCTGAGGTCAATATAATTTTCTATTTAGGATCAATCAAAACGGCTGAAACTATAAGAATACATTGATTATACGACATACCAAATATTAAAATTTGGATCAGTTTTTGATCGCATTTGTAGCACTTTTTTTTGTTTTTGTGGCTTGAACCATTTTTTCTATGTAACTTTATTCCTTAAATACAAAAGGGACAAATCAGCGTAATAATTACATATTATATTTTATATATAATTATATTATATATTATATTTTTATGCATTTTTCTAGTTCATATGCCTTTTTTCACTTTTATTTGAAAACACAAAATACATAATTTTAAAATAATTCACTCGCAAACGATTTTCTTACACACTGTACGTGTATAAATGCAATCACATGCGATGACTCACTATCTGCGCCAGTGTTGCCAGTTTATTTATTTCTCCCTAGATTTAGTGTCATTCTGGGCCATTAGGGATAAAAAATCTTTAGGGATTTTTTCTAATATCTAAAATTGAATTTATTGTTTTTTATATGTTTATAATTTTTTATAATTATTTAATAAAGTTTTCCCCTTTTGTTAATGTAGGTAACATTTTCTAAATCTTTTAATACTGTTGGTATTCACTCTTGCCTGGTTATCAGGTTGTCTGATTAAAAATTACTATTTTATCGTGTATTACATAATTGTAAACTGAATCAAAAAATTACCAGATAACCTGATAACCAGACAATTGTGCACACCCACAATTTTAGTTTATTTCCATACAATATGGTCAATTTGTATTTTTTTTTTTATTTTTAATTGTGTGATAGAAAAATTAAGAAAGTAATTGCAATTAAATAAATTGTAATTAATTTAATTGCAATGTGCAATTAAAAGTTTAATTGCAATTCCTTTTTTAATAAATTCATAAGTTGATTGAAGAATTAATTGGTTAATGGCCAACACTTCTATATACCCGAGTTACTAATATCTAGCAACCCTGGATACCTACAAACTATTAGCCCGATCGTTAATATTCCTGGGGAATTCGTTCTCCGGGAATTTGTTTCTCCAGAGAAAGAAATCCCCCAATAATTAACACCCAGGGAGCAGCATTTTCCCCCAAAAATTTGGGAGGAGGAAATTCGAACTTCGAAAAAGTTGTTTGCCACTTTTTTGACAGCTCAACTCCGCAATTTAACATAAAAAAATACAAAAATTGGAATTTTTATTCATGATAGGAAGAAAGGGAAAAGAGAGAAAACTCCCGGGAGTTTCTGTTCAGAATCGGCCTGTATATACATTTAGGGTTTTCTTTTTTAAAGAGAATCGAAATGACTTAAGGGTTTAGTTATAAGGACCACCTGGCAACACTGATCTGCACACTTTCACTTTGTTGTTAGCCTCGTTAGCGTGCTACCTTGCATACTTTTAGGCGCTTACAGTAGCTACACTTATGAACTTGCACGCATCCGCCTTTTTGCTCATCCATTCCGCGTGCGTTCTGAGGTGTGTTCGTTAGGTGTGGCCTAGCGTTGTCGCTGCAGCTTTATTCAAATATGTACGGGTGGGTGCAAATTTGCTATCGGATATGCTTCTGCATACCTAGTACATATTTCCATATGCATATGAATGGGACACGAATCTTTGTAATGTCCTAGACCAACTTTTGCACAGCTGTGCTCCAATTCAATGCTCCCAGTGGTGTCGACATTATTTCCACTCCGTAATTTTCTGTTTTTTACTTGTAACCTTTTTTATTTACTGTGTAAATTGTGGCAAATAAAAAAGGTTGTCGTTGGTGGTGGTGTCGGTGTGGCGGCATTACATTTGCTTGGCTACTTTCGCTGACATCCTTTTTGGTGCGCTGCGCCCTTCGTTACGGCAACTTGAACACATACAATTAGTGGGGCTTTTGTATGCATATCTATGTATGTATGTTTGTATGTATTGCATGTGCGTCGTTAGGTGCGCTTGTTAAGGTTATGTATATGCATGAACACAACTGACGCAAGCACTTGCTATAGCAATTTAGATTGCATGAAATAATTGTGCAATAAAAAAATCATCTATGTACTTGAATTTAACTGTGCATTTTTTAAACAAAATTCCACGCCCTATATGGCTGCATGTGCAGGCATTTGTATCTACATATATATATGTATATGTGTGCAGTGATTTTTATATGTACATATTTATGTAGTTGAATTGCATTTTTATGCCATCAGTTCACTTACATACATACATACTTCAGCTATGCCGAAATGAAGTCAAGCATGTGGCAGTAGGCAATCGCTATCATCCATTGTACTTCCGGACACTGGAAATGGAAATGATGATTTCCATTTTTGCTGCCGCCCATTTAAACGGAAACGCATAGTTCGCCGCCATTTTTCCGTAGTCGCAATTCCCTTAAGCTTCCGTAATTTGCTGTAGTTGCACTTAAATTGTGTGGCAGCCATACCACAACAGTTCAGCGATTGCCTCGAAAGTGGGTTATAGTATATAGCCTGCAGCTTTAATTTGTGGTGGTGCACATGTACAGTGACTCAGACAAATGTCCACATGTTGTTGTTTTTTTTTTTTGGTTTTATTCGTAATGTTTTTCTAGCAAATTTTCTTGTTGTTATTTTTCTATAAAAAAAAAATACCGTCCAAGCGTTAACCTAAAATTTTTTTAAGGAAAATTCAAGCAATTTTCATCAAAATTTCATATTTCTAATCTGAATCTTTGAACATTTTTGGGAATGCCGTTTTATAGCTCATACAATTTTAGTCTAATGAAGTGCATCTTTCAATCGACTAAAAAATCGCGTTGATTTTTGAGATTATTATTATTATTTTTTTTTGAGACGGCGTTGATTTTTTGAAATTTTGTTGCTAACGTTCTCCCACGTTTTATTTCATAAGAATTCATGCTTATATTGAAAAAACTGCAATAATTCGCCAACAAAAAAAAATTCTCAAAAATCAAGGGATTTTTTAGCCGTTTGAAACTTGCATTTCATTACACTAAAGTTGTATGGGCTATAAAACTGCAGATCCAAAAATGTTCTAAAGATTCCGACTAAAAAGAAATTTTGTTAAAAATTTGTTGACTTTTCCTAAATTTTGTATAAAGTTTGAAACTGTGATTTATACGGTTTTGATTAAAGCTTGAACGGTATTTTTATAAAAAATAAAAAATAAAAAATTTTTGGTCGAAAACACATCACAAATATTGAAAAAAAAATCAACCGAGGTCGTCATTTGTTTGAGTCACTGTATGTATATAAATGTGTGTGTGTGTGTGTGTGTGTGTGTGTGTGTGTGTGTGTGTGTGTGNGTGTGTGTGTGTGTGTGTGTGTGTGTGTGTGTGTGTGTGTGTGTGTGTGTGTGTGTGTGTGTGTGTGTGTGTGTGTGTGTGTGTGTGTGTGTGTGTGTGTGTGTGTGTGTGTGGGTGTGTGTGTGTGTGTGAGTAAATTGCATTTGCAGACTGGTTGAGTCGCATTTACAGTTAGCGGTTTATTTCAATTAATAAAATTCAGCATTTAAATTTTAAATGTTGAGGGTTCGGCTGGGGAAAAATGAAAGATAAATTAACAAAGGGTGCAGCCATAGCTGTTTAAAGTCTTTCGATTATTCTCCACTTCTATTCATATAAAAAAAGGGAAGAGCGTTTCTATTACTTTTTTTTTTTTGAATTCTTCATAACCATCCTTGCAGGTAGTACATACCTTAAGAATGCCCTTCTCCAGCTTTATTGTACATACATCTCTGCAGCTGTGTGTGTGACAGCAAATGCAATTTTTCTCTTTATTTTCTTCGCTTCACCTTCCTTCGCTTCCTTACTAATCTCTTTATCCTTTTTCTTCTTTATATATTTTACAGACTGGCGTAGCACCGACAGCACCGACCACCATGATCGCGTCCAGCGGCAATTGTCCGTTTCATCCGATAGCAAATTGCTGGACGATGACATTCGAGAGGAGACGCGCGTTATTATGCGTCCGAAAAAGCCGCCCAGACCTAAATCGGAGGTTTTCCTCAACAAACAAGAAACGCATCCGCGACGGAAACGATTTAGTGCTTTTGGTGTAAGTATTTACCAGCAACTGCTTTTATACATATTTTTTTTTTATTGTATGTAATGACTTTTAGTAAAAAGGGAAGCATGTAATAGGAAAAGGCTAGTACTTAGAAAGAAATGAAATGTGCGAAAATAATGGTGTTGTAATGGGGCGCTTTAATATGTAGTAGTGGTTAGATAAGTTGTATAAAAATGGAAATACATATATATTAATTTTTATTTGTTTTTTTGTTTTTGAGATTTGTATTTACTGTTTCGTTATCATCAAGACTCGCATGACTCGGAAACCTCAAAAGGTAGCCTTTTAGGGCCAGTACACTTTTTATAACTGTTTGATTTGTTTACAGTATCTTAAACGCAGGTATTCGCGGGGACAGATTTGAGAATCCACTTTGATAGCAGTGCGTCTTAGAGTTTTTAGTAAGTAATATCTTGCCTATTTTTCAGTCCAGGTATAAACTACATATCTGCGTACAAAACTTTATTTTTAAACGGGTGAAAAACCTCTTCAAAAATGTTTATGAAATTAAGCTCTCTTAAACCTTTTTTTCGTTTGACACTTGTATTGTAATAAATATTTAATTGAACTTATTAACTTACACTGCCGGCAAAAAGTATTGGCACAGCAAATTTTTCACAATGTATGCAACAAATTTTATTTTAATATTTTTCCGCCAATTTTTTATAAAAATATTCTACAACAAAAAACATAAAAATATAATTCCTAAGCTTATGCAAAACTCGCGAACATTCCAGATTTTTCAGAATTTTTTTGAGTATTTAGTTTTGGAGCCCATTAAATTCTAGCAAAAAAATATAAGTTTGAAGTTAGTCAAAAATCGCATTGATTTTTGAGATTTTTTTTTTGTTGAAGGTGTTTTGCATATTTTCCATTTTTTTTTCGATTTTTTTTTGTATTGAAGAGGCTGCGTGAAAAAAAAATTTGCCAAAAATCAACGGTAATTCCTAGCTACTTAAAACTTGTACTTTATTAGAATAAAATGGATTGAGCTACAAATTTGCATACTCGAATAAAATTCTAAATAAAATCTGGTTTGAAAGTTGAAAATTTGCGTGAAAATTTGCTGAATTTTCGTGTGTTTTGCACAAAGTTTAGGAATTATATTTTGATTTTTCTTATTGCAGAACGAAACATATTTGAATAAAAACTTGGCGAAAAAATAAAAATAAAAATTGTTGTATATATTGCGTAAAATTTGCTGCGCCAATACTTTTTGCAGCTTTATAGCTAAGTTTTTTGGTCCAAATTTGAAATTGCTTCAGAATCTTATATAAAATGTGTACACTAAAGCGGTTGAAAATTAATACAATAAAGAAGACTAGACTTTTGGAAATAAATTTATGATATAAAGATAACTAGGAAAAATAAAGCGGCAATTAAAATTTAATTTGTTTTTCAAACAAAATTCTTTAACGAAAATCTACCGAAATGAGAAAAAATTTACCTTTTTACCAACGCAAATTTTTTCTACCAATTTTGTTAATAATTTACCAAAGTGGCAACCCTGGTTAGGATCTTTATGAGTTAATAGAGCTGGAAAACTATCGATGGGCGTGGCCGTCGACAGTCTCGATAGTCGATAGTCACAACCATCGATAGTATCGATACTATTGAAAATGTCGACACTATCGATAGTACTATTCCAAATTATTCCAAAAATTAAACATAACAACTATTATTGAAAATGAGATCAGAATTGCTAAAATATGGCCATATTTTTGTTTAGGGACAAAAGTTTATCAGTTTATTTTTGGCTTCAAGCAGCATCTGCGCTCTAAAACTATTTGCCCTGCTTTGTTAAATGTCCCTTCCGATTTACAAGATGAAGCAGGCTTTTGTTCTTACTGAATAATGTATGAATGACACGTCTTTTCTGCGCTGGTAATAAAAAGTTTGTAACCGGTAAATAAAGTTCCTGTCAATTTTTAAACCCTTTTCGCATTCTGTGTATTCTTGTAACCGGTAAATTTTGTTACCATCTCATAAGCTGGTAACAAAGTATTGCCCCGTGAAATACGCAATGCCAGAATTTGCACAAAATCTCCGGTTACAAAATCTTCGGTAACGTGCAGAATAGACCTTTGAGTGAAAACTATCGATTGTGCTTACAAAACCATCGATATTTTCCATAGTCAAAAACCATCGATACTATCAATATTGTCATCGATAGTTTTCCAGCTCCATGAGTTAAGGTAACGATATACATACATATGTACATATATTACATGCAGCTTGATTTCGTTCGTCTGTTCAACTTGCGATTTGCACACACGCACCCCTATAACTGACTACTCTGGCAAAATATTTTTTCATATGTACCACCCTGTCATCATTGGCAACAAAATTTAATACAATGCGTCACTCTGTGTGCCACTTTGTTTGCCGGCTGCTTTTTGCTGACTTCCTCACACATTCAACCACCACTAAATAAGTGAGCTGCTACTAAAATAATATTCATTCTTCACTTCATAGCATGGAAAAATTTCTTTGACATGCGATTGCTTCCAACTTAACACGTTTTCAATTCTCAACTGCATTTTATAGTTTGGCCTACAAAGAGTTAAATGTGAACGGTAATAGTTAAGATTTTGTTAAGGCAAAAATTTTTGATCTCTTTGGAATTTATCTTGATGGGACCCTTGCGTTTTATGGCGTATTGAGTGTCCCGATATTGAATACATTTACATATCGAAGGTTCGACAGAATATACAAAAGGATTGAATATATAGTAAACGGCTTTTGTTGGTTGATAGGAGGTACACATTTTTAATGCGTACTTAATTTGAAATTTTTGAGTTCAGGGCAAAGTATTTAAAAAAGTACTTAATTTGTAAATTTTAGTAAAAAGAAAAGTGGGCATATAAATTTTAATTCGTTAATTTAATTTTAAATTAAGTAATTAAATGATAATTGAGAGGAGCTAATTATAATTTTTGGGTACGCTTGAAATTAATTAAATACATGGTAATTAATTAATTTTAACAGACAAATTTTCAGCTTTTCGAATGATTGATGTACATACGCAGTTCGATGCCTGTGTGGATGTATGTACATATGTATGCATATTCGTACAAACGCTTGTGCTAACGATCGCGTAATATATATTTTTTAACATTATTTTAGGCGCTGGCGATCATAACAGGGAGCTATGTATACGTATTTTCTATTAACGTTTTAACCTTGATCTTTTTACTTACAGGGTGACTCGCCATTTGGAAAATCTGATGCCTACATAAAACTGGAACCGCTCGGTGAGGGTTCATATGCCACTGTCTACAAAGGCTTCAGCAAGTAAGTCAAGCAATAAAATAACAAAAAACGTTTTTATTCAATTGTAGGACAGTTTTAAATATTAATTTACGTAAATTATAATTTTACCTACAACATAAAAGCATAAAGTGAATATATTTTACCCTTTGCGACGATTTTGAAAATACATAATAACCGGTAAATTCGTTTTGTTTGCCCATAACCTTTTGAAGCTACAACCGATTTATTTCTATTTATTTTTCGCTAATACTACCCAAAAGACTGTCAACCATTTTTTAGGTAAAGAAAAAAAATGGTTGTGTTTGAATTGATAAGGCATAACGAATATCTAAAGGAAGACCGAAGTGATTTCCGTGTACGCGTATTTCTAATTTTTTTTTTTGCTATTTTTTCGGCGTTTTATGCCACCCTTTGGGCTTGGAAAAATGTAACCCTTTAACACATTCAGCTTTTACGTAAGCGCTTGCATTGAAAAGCTTTGGAAGGTCATGATCAAGCACACAAAATTACGAGTATTTGCACACATTAATTTTGCTGCCATCGAGTTGTGAGTTAGCGAGCCTGAGGCTCTTGTATGTAGCTAAAAGTTAGAACCTTTTTTTGTGCTTGTGATTTATTTGCTTATGAATTGTGTGGCAATTACTTTTGTTGTGAGTGTTGATGTTTTCTTTTATTTTTTTCCTTTCGTTGCTGCACTCATGTCATCCCTTTGGTGCTATTTACCGTCACCAACGCACACCGCAATCAATCACAATCAATACCAAGTGATGGTTGGTCGTTGCTCGAGTCGGGTGCGTTGCTGAGGAAAAAGTTGGGGGTATCCTTTTGTTATCGAAGTGACTTTCAAACATCGATGCATACAAATATACGTACAGTGGTGGAAAAATAAATAGGGACGCGACATTTTAACAAATTTTCCCTATTTTTCTTTTGTTTATTTAATATTTAGTACTTTTTTTTTAAAGTATATCTCACTATCTAACAAAAACCATGTAAAATAACATTTCAAATTTTGTGCAAAAATTATAAGAATTCTGCGAAATCGCATCTAAATTTTCAACTTTTTCATAAAATTTTTAAGAATTTTCTTGGGTATGCAGTTTTAAAATGCAAGTTCCTAAAAAATCGCGTTGATTTTTGATAATTTTTATTCTGAATGTATTACGCACTTTTTTCCATACAAAAAAATGTTCGAACATACTTTGTATGGAAGGAAATGCTTTTAAAAAAAATTGCCAAAATTCAATGCGTTTTTTAGCAACTTAGAATTTTACTAAAATTGGGCTATAAAACTGCATACTCAAAAAATTGTATTAAAAGGTTGAAATTTTTGATGCAATTTTACAGAATTTTTATAATTTTTGCACAAAGTTTGGAATATGAATTTACATGTATGGTTTTTGTTAGACAATGAGCTATAATTTTAGAAACAAATAAGAAATATTAAATAAGCGAAAGAAAAATAGGCAAAATTAAAAAAAAATGTTTTATCTCTATTTATTTTTCCACCACTGTTTGTACATACATATGTACATGCATACATACATATGTTTCAAACACTACTGCCTATTAAACGTGAAAAAAGTGAAGATTTTCTGTGCAATGGCCTTCAGTTTGGCCCAAATTTTGCACACATCCCAATTTCATATTAATAAACCTAATTCTGTATCGGTGACAAACATTTTTTACTGACAAATTTTAGCTTTTTCATATATTTTTCCGTAAAAGAAAAACTGACAAGAATTTGTCACTTATACAGAATAGAGCCGTACAACTGACAGAAAGGACTTGAAAATTGTTTTCTTAGAAATTAGGGGCGTTGAAAAAATCAATAAAATAGCCTAGTTGGGACGCCAAAATTTCTTAGAAGTTTATTGTACATTTTTCCATTATTATTCTTGTTTTGCAATGTTAGAAATGTTTCATAAAAACTATTTCAAGTTCAAAGTTTTCTAATTTTGGAAATTACGTCCCCTATTTACAAATTAAATGCAAAAATTAAATTACAAAAAAATTAAATTACAAAAAAAAAACATCAATATAATCGCCAAAAATGTACAATGACGATTAGGTATAAACAATTTCATTTAAAAAATGTATCCTTGTATATCCTTGAAAATTACCAATATGTAGACTACCGCATGCTCGAATTTCGTCTTTCTAACTTTATTAGTTTCGTATAAAAAATCAATTAGAAGGGCATTTTCTATGCGAATTCGTCCTTGTATTGCTTTAAATTCCAGAAAACTTTCTCATTTATTTGATACTCATATTGCTTTTCCACATTGCAAAAAAAAAATTTTAATGAGTTTTTGAAGTAATCATATTTTTGAAATTGCAACATCCTTTCAAAAAGTCCTAACTTCAGTGAGAAGAACTAAAAAAAAACCTTTACTATATTTAGTCCCTTGTTTCGTGAGTATGTATGTATGTAGGTATATCGATTTTTTTGTGTGTTTTGAATTTTTTTGCTGTTTGTATTTCGTAAAAAGATAAAAAAACTCCTCTTCAATGAGATTTTTCCGAAATGCAATTTCAAGGAGTTTAAAAGTTCCGGGTTTCGAAATTACTACAAAAAGCAAATAAGTACAAAAGTTTCTCAATCCATTTAAATTGCTCAAATTAATTATTTACTATTGAACAAAATACCCCTGGACCTCTTATAGCTGATAGCATTCATCCTCAAGAGTACCAGGAACAAAATAGTCCCGAGGGCCATTAGATATTTTAACCATGACAGCCAGCCACAGGATGATGATGAGTTCGAAATTAGCCGGGTTTTGTGATTCGGAGAACAGTCAAGAAAGAACACCTGCTCCTATAGGTTTTAAAAACAACCAACTGTTGCAGCGCATGCAGGCGGATGTACACAAAGTAATTGCATATACGAAAGAGGTAATCCATTTACTAGTTACCTTTAATACTGAGTAAGTTCCCTAAGGCCGCCTTCATCTCACTATTTTCTATTCCATAACTTCTTCTTCAAAAGGAAAGTTGCTGAGAGTCAGGTCTGAACTAACAGAAACAGAACTCCGTGCGCCAACTTGCCACATCCATGCTGTTCGACAGCCCCCTTCACCTGGCTCAGTAAATTAGCCCAGAACTGGCTGTATTCGCAGTCCCTTCTGACAAGTAATGAGTTGACGAAAGTTCCTCGCTATCACAGATTTGTTTGTGCTTTCTCCCCTTCCTTACCAGCTGCATGAACTCTTGCTTGAACACCGCATCAATACTGACGAGTTCAGGTTTCATCAACGGTCACAATGCGATTGCAAATGGGGACTTAAGTGGAGTTTTCTCTATTGAATTCAACTAATACGAGTGCGTGGATACCCTGGACACCGGGCCGTTGAGGCTAATTGCAAAAGTTGACAAATGAAAATTACGCTAGGACACAGTATGCATAACAGTTTTAACAGAATATTTCTTTCTGTGAAACCAACGGGATTCCTAGCCTTCCGATAACTGGAAACTCAAATTATTTCGCTTAAATTTAAACAAAAAAGTTAAAAACTTATATTTCTAAGTTGGCTTACTCGCTGTGAGATAACAGACCGGACCATAGTTGCAGGGATGAACAAGAAAAAGAAAATGTCCAACACCTTTGCCCGGCTTCAAGTAGAAGAAAGTTACGCAAGCTTGACCAGCCCCTTCTTCACTACCTTGAAGAGATTTCAAAGTTGAAGATAAGAGCGCTCTGATATAGTTTATAGCGTCAACAAAGTGGTTTGTGAACAAGTGAGCTTCCTAGATTCCACAGTTTTTTTTTATCTATATAGGACCTAGTACTTATCCATACACTCCAACCATTGCAACCTCACCTAACCTTCATATTTTAATGTCCATTATTCATTATATGTCATCTATTTTATTTAAATTTTTTAATTTTATAAAATTCTCTCTTGTCCTTTTTGTATGAATGCCACTTAAACTAAGGGGGAAAAACGACAACAACAACAACAATTACCTCCTACCCTCCTACCCTGTCATTCAATAATGGTTAGGACATTAGCTCATGTGTCATGTCGCTTACAAAAATGTAGCTGACAGCAACAATAAATATGCTATTTAAGTACCGGCTTTTTCAGAAATTTACACTTCATCTGCGATGTTCGTTAAATGTATGTATGACTCTTTGTATTTTTCCTGCTACTTCTGCCCAACATAAAAGGTTCTGAAAAATGAAGCACTTAAATCACTGTCAAATCAGGACGGTCATTTTTATGGCGGGCCATTGCTCACGGCCATTTATCAGCAGAGATGTCTGGTCATACATATTCAGTTTTTCCTTTAAGATTAAATTTTTCTCCGCAAGGTAGATTGGTCTACAATAGATACATAGAAGTGGCACGTAATTTATGGCGACAACGAACTGTCAGTACATCCTCTTTGAACTCTTCGAATGTTAACTGCTTGCTACTTAACATTTTCTCAAACTAACTAGTAGGTATGTAATTAGCTGCACGTTTTCATCAACGCAAATTGGAGGCCTAATGCCCAATACATACATGGCAACATCAGTCAATTCAAATTCATCTAACAGCATTTACTTACGTACTTCAAATGCTCCATACTTTGCTCTCATTAAACTTTCACCTACTTACTACCACGTACAAGATGCATTTATCAACAACAGCATATCTAAAGTTTTCCTGTTTCCAAAATTTAAATTATGGTCAATTTATGCCACACCTCAATTACACACAGTTGAATTATTTTCATGAAATTTGTTTTTATCTCAACAACTTGTTTGAAAAAAAAAAAACAGAAACTTTTCACTTCAGCAATTTTTATTTTCACAAGTTTTTTCTCTAGTTATTATCCTACTTGTTTGTAGTTTCTATTCATTCATCTTTTTTTTTTAATTTTTCTTTTACTTACTTTTACAAAAATTTTTTTTTTTTGTTTTGTTTTAATTTTTACCGATTTTTTTTTTTTACCTTTTTGAACATCGCAATCATGTCACTGCTACACACTTCCTTACCTTTCCTCTTCTTTCGCTGCCATAGCAACGAACCATTTCATCTTTGCTCCAATTGCTTTGCGTAACTTGTCCTTGCCCAGCGTTAGCATCCATTGCGCCACCACTCAGCTTGCTTCTCCCTTCTCCTCTACTCCTCTCCTCCTCCTCCTCTTCCACATTTTCCGTTATCGTTGAGAATTGACAATTTTTCACAATTGCATGAATTTCATGAATGATTTCATTTGGGTTGCTACTTCCTTTCCGCTTTTATTCTTTACACTCGTTTCGTTTTCCACTTCCGTCAACTCATTATGACACAATGGTTTGTGTATTTTTTTTTTTATTTTCTGTCTCCTGGTCACTCGAAAGAGTTTTACATAATTTTTATTTTTACTTATTTTTTATCGCTCAATTGTGAACTTTGTAAGCTTGCTTGTAAACAAGTGAGGGACTTCTATTTGTCAGCAAGTTCAATGGTTGAAAATGAGTTCTCTTGTTTGCGTAGATCGAATTGTGTTTGCTCTTGATAGGGTATCATTGAATTGGCTTATTAGTTGTAAATTAAGGGTATGAAGAAAATAACTATTGTATTCATATCGATCGTAAATTAAACTGTTGTAGTTATTGAGTAGATCTATTGATATAAAATAATTATTTAAATAAGCGTAATTCGAGTGGCGGAGTGCTTTCGTAGAACTTATTTAATTACGATGCCATGAACGTGTCGTTCGATGATGACGCCCCGGTGAAAAGATCTTTCGACTGGGCACCCATTGGCAGGTAGGGAGGAGGGACCACGTTCAGTAAGGACCGTTATACGCTTGGTATGGACCACTAGAGCAAACTTTTCTAAGTAAGTAATTGGATTAATCATTGTACCCACGTCCAGAGTCGGTTGCTTCTTTACGCGCTTGGCGGACAGGTAAACAATTTTGAAAGAATACAATTGTTTACCTGTCCGCCAAGCGCGTAAAGAAGCAACATACTCTGGACGTGGGTACAATAATTAATCCAATTACTTAGAAAAGTTTGCTCTAGTGGTCCATACCAAGCGTATAACGGTCCTTACTGAACGTGGTCCCTCCTCCCTATCTGCCAATGGGTGCCCAGTCGAAAGATCTTTTCACCGGGGCGTCATCATCGAACGACACGTTCATGGCATCGTAATTAAATAAGTTCTACGAAAGCACTCCGCCACTCGAATTACGCTTTCTAGAATTCGATCGAAAAAGTCACACGAGAATCATATCTTGAATGTACTCTAGACGTCTGCTACAAGATTTCTGATAAAATTTTCTGTCTGCATTCCTGTTCTTCGCGCTCACATCATTCTCTTTGTCTTTTCCGCACTTTTAAAAAATACACCTTTCTTCCCACCTTATTTCCGGAAAGGCTAAGTTAACACGCGCGTTGCCATTGACTGCAGGTTGGCTTGCTATGCTTTCTTTGTCATACCAGTGGTTTGTGCGTGGATGATAGCAACCTTTGGAAGATGTAATCGCATTTACATAGTTATGTCCAGCCAATGAGGAGTTGCTTGATCAAGCTGCAGTGGAAGTTGATTGCGAAACTTCTCGGCTGCCTGTTGTGACTGCAGCTTTCCAACGTCGAACCTTCGACGAATGCATGTTCCTTTTTCGCACAGAGGCGCGTACAGATCTTGACTGCAATGAAGTAGTGATCCGTGTTGATGTTGTCTTCGCGGATAGAATGTACTTTAAGAATACTTGAGGCATATCCTCCGTTATTTACAACGTTAATTTTATTTGGATAGCTGCACCTATAGAGCTTCCGTTCATTCTAGGTGCATAGTCCCTTATTTTGTTTGCGGAAGTCAACCGCCAACATGTAGGGAAGCCAATATTGGTCTTTTCATTGGCCGCGTCAGCTGGCGAAACAAGCGCTTTGATTTGAGCTCTTTAACCGAATAATACGGAGTGCCGCCATCCAAGCTCCCTCTCCTTTACAGTCACCCAAGGCTCCACGTGGCTGGGATAATGGATTTTGTGCATGGCTTGCTACCGTTGCCAGGTCATAAATACCTAAAAGAACGACAATATCACGTTGTACATTGTAGACCAAAATAACTAAAAAAAACGGTGCACCAGGTGTACCCTGGTTCGGTGAAGATCCAATAGCTTTTTTATAATAGCGAGAGCTCTTTCCAGAGAATGGAAATTCTGCGAGTGCATTCCTTCCGTTACTAATGGTGATTTCGTTTCTATAAAAACATGTTGCTTTCTCATCGCCATCTTCTTAGTGTTTGTGCGTAGAGGGCAAGGAGAAGGTTGCATTTTTTTGCATAAGCTTCTCATAAGAAGCATTCAACCGTTTAAAGGCGAAGAAAATTTATAAGTACGTATTTATTCAGTCTTACACTCCCTTACAATTGAATAGGGACAACGCTTTCTTTCTGGGTTATTTTAATTTTATTTAATTTCCATTATTATAAGCTTATATTATGTTTAACCTGTGTGTAATCAAATTCTGCATTCCATTTTTAACCAGCTTCCCGATGAGCTATATAGAGACTTCCCTGCAGGAAATTGAATTCGTTTGAAAGTAATTTATCAACTACTTTATTTTCAATGATAACTAATTGAAATTCTCACTATTTTACCTGCAACGAACTCATTTATTTGGCATGGCAATGTCCTAGGAAGCAGGTAATTGCCTTTTCCTGCATGTATTTTCAACTACTTTAAAATGAGTTTGCCTTAAACAACTTCGAAGTCAATATGTTTCGTTTGAATACGCTTTCGTTCTGGACTTCACAGATGCTTTTTCATACTTCCAAGACAGAAATTGTTTTTTTTTGGGGTAAAAAGAGTATCAAAATTCAAAACATTTACTCTCACTGCATTTGTTTCAAAGTAGTTTTTCAATTAGTTGATTAAAAGAATCACTTGTTTCCGTCAGAGTTAATACTTAGATCAGAACCCGATGACAATGCAATATGCAAGATGAATTAATCCGCTAGGTGGCGCAGGTATCGAGATTTTTTAAATCCTCTCTCTAACAGAAACCCATATAAAACAAATTTTTAAACTTTGTTGAAAAGTGAAAGCGAAAAAGCATTGTCCCTATTCAAGTGTATGGCAGTGTACATCATCTGAGAAAAATATCCAATTTCATTTCGCTCATATACATATTTACATACATAAAAAAGATAGTAATCATTACTTGCACGACTTTGCTTCGTACTTAAAGCAATGCCAACACATTACAAGCAAATGACGCGATCGGGCGTATTGACATTCCGCGCTTCTAGTATATCAATTTTAAGAAGACTCATCGAATCTATAGTTGCATTCGCACATACATAAGTATGTACATTAAAGTGGTCCAAAAATGTATGTGAAAAAATAAGGTCGGATTTTTAATGCCGCCCGCCCCTTGGATTGTTCTACACCGAAAAAAATACACCCCTTTTTTATTTTGAAATAAAAAGAAATTGGGAAAAAACATCTTTTCGTAGAAATAGTGTAGAATTCTTGAAAACTAATATTTTTCGAGGTGAAAACTTTGCTTATCTTCAGGAGATGGTTAAATAAACAATTGGATATTAATATTGCAAGTCTCCTGAAGAGAAGCACAGTTTTCCGATCGAAAAATATTGATTCTCAAGAATTATATATATACCATTTATATGTCAAGTTGTTTTTCCCCATATAAAATACATGGAAAACTTTGAGCGCTTTCAGCGACCTCTAAATATTTTTTGTTTTCAAAATAAAAAAGTGGCTACTTTTTTCGATATAGAACAATCCTAAGGGGTGAGAGCATTACAATTCCAACTTTACTATTTTTGGACCACTCTAATGTACATAAGTGTGTGCATATCATTACGTCTACTCATGGTTGACATACCAATCACGTACCACAAAAGCGTGCCACCAATGCAAATTCACAGATACTTCATTTTCAGCATTTTCAGTTACAAACTTGTAAAAAGTTACTTGCTACGTTGTCGCTGGCACTCATCATCGTCTTCATTTTGCATATGCGCACACACTTTTGCTTGAAATAATAAGTAAATATTATACTTGTTAAGTTAATGTAACAAAAGCTGAGATTTTTTCTATTTTTTCTCTATTTTTTTCTATACATACTTATCCGTACACATTAGCTTTTGGAAGATAAGCGATGGATGTACTTGTCCTAATCAGTTTTTGTCCTTGAGTTTCACAGCACCACTTCTCATCAGCAAATTTAGCCAGCATGTCGTAATTCTTCTTACAGCTTCTTACATGTGCCTCTCTCTACCTCACTTGTTTATTCAGCTCTTTGTCTAACACTCATTCATCCATATCCATATCCACTTCAATATGGGCTCAAGTGATTGATGAGTAGCTATAGCTAGCTGGTGAGCTACATGCATATGTACATATGTATGTATGCACAATGTATGTATGTAAGTGGCATCTTCTTTGCAGTGCCACTTCGGTGCCAGCAAGTGCAACTTCGCTGCTTTATCGAGAGGCATTTTAAAGGATATGTATGCTAGCAGGAAAAAAAAACAAACCAACAACAAAAAATAACCCAGTTTGCAAGCATCTATATAGCTGCATGTTCAAGTATTGGCATACAACAACAACAACGTGTAGTTATTCTAGCATTAGCATCAAACTGCTAGTTAGCTGCAGCCAGCAGTGGGTGTTGGCAACATTTTTGTGCCTCCTGGGGCTACTGTTGTTGCGTTCGCCACGCTTCAACACGTTGTTGACACAGTTTCCATTTTCATTTATATTTTTTCAAATTTCTGTTTTCTCATTGTTGCCAGCGCTTGAATATCCAAGTCGTCTAGCTCTGCAGCACCTTGTCAGTGGCAGTGGCCCAGTTTTGCACATAGCTTCCGTGTTCTCCTAGCTTAGCTCGCTTTCTCCCCCTATTGGTACCTCAAATTCCAAATTTTAACTTTGTTATTTTCTTCAACTTCGATAAATTGCGAAGGTGTCAGGTTGTGTAGGCATTTCATCAGTTACTTAGTTAGTTAGTCATTCTGACTGGCTGCCACATCTAGTGATATTCTCATAAATTTTTCTCAGGACTTTGCAAGAGTTACCCACTGCATAAGGATGTAAAACTACATACATATGTATGTATCAACAACCCGTGTCAAAAGTATAAGCGCACCACATATTGACCAGTTTTAAGAACTTATTTTTTTGTTATCTATTTATTTTTTTTTATTTTTTATAAAAATATAAGTAGTTTAAGCTTTAACAAAAACCGTATGAATCGAAGTTAAAAAAAAAAAATATTAACAAACTTTCGTAAAAATTTCTAGCTTTATAATCAGATTTCTTAGAAAGATTTTGAGTATGCAGTTTTATAGTCCATTGAATTTTGGTCTAACAAAGTGCAGGTTTGAAGTAGCTAGCACTTAGCGTTGATTTTTAGCAATTTTTTTCCTGACGGTGTTGTGCATTTCCTTCCATACAAAGTACGATCGGCGATTTTCTTATGGGCATAATGAGCTCAACGTTTTAGACTTTTATACTTGAGAGCTAGTGCACGTTAATGTGTCTGATATGAAGTATTTATACATACATATGTATGTAATTACGCTCCGGGAAATGGCTTTAGAAAATATTATTTACCTAATATAATTTTACCAATTTAACTTTTATCAAGTTGGTTAATCTTTAATTAACATTAAATGCCATATGCTGCAAGGTTAGCCTCGCCTCACACCGCAGCATTGAACAAACTATGTACATACATAAATGCATCGCTTGTTGCAAAGTCATGTGAAAGCATTAAAATGCTTATCAAGCACACTAAAGTAAGTACATACTAGCTTTACTCGTTTACATATATAAGAGTATAGCATCCATTACCGAACTTGCTAAAATTAGCAGCAGCATATGCAAACTGCCAAAGTTTTTCAATATTTGTCCTACGCTGAGCTCTGGCAGCAACAGCTGTTATCTGCGACCTTAATCCTTGCACCTGTGCAAGTAGACATATACTTATATGTATGTCCACGTGTACATGTACATATTTATAAATACGAAACTATTTTCACATACAGGTATACATATGTACTGATTAGTAAACTTTAAGCATTTGCTATGCTCTGCGGCACATTGAGTAAATTTATTTAATATCCTTAACTATTGTGGCTACAAAATTAAAATCGTATCGGAACTTTGGTACTTGCAGACTTTGTTTTAAAATATACACAGGAAAATATATCGGCATACATACTGATGCACATTCGTATGCTTATATGTACATTAGAGTGCCCACGCTACATACAAAAAATATCAGTTATACTTCTCCAAACAAAGTAGCCTGAGCTGAGGTGCGTTGAAATAAATTGGTATATCACAATTCTTGTTCCTCAATAAATGTTCTGAAAAAATGGAAAAAGATTCATAAATGTAGGATGTGTGATAACACCTTTTTTTTAAATTCTGCCGACATGCTCAAAATAGTTGAATTTTTTAAGAAATTTTATACATACTATTTCTTCATAAACCATAGCGACTATAAACGATTTAAAATACACTAATCTGTGTCTGTCCAAGGCTGAACTGGCACTCCGACTCTGCGGTCACACGAAAACGTAATACATAGTTTTAAATTTAAGAGGATAATATACTTTCTAACGAAAGGATAGCCTAGTTTGTCTAAGGCCCATCTACGATACGGCATTCTGAGTTTTCCCCCTCAGTAATTATAGCTTTCGGGGAAGACTAGCCTTCTTCCTCACAGTAACCTGGTAGCCCGCTACAAGCTTCAAATGGAAATTTGTCGCAGAGCATGCCTGAGATTGACAAGCAAGGTGCAGAGATCGACCTGAGTTGCAATTATCGGGCCTTGTCTGTTTTCGTTGTCCCCTGAGACTGAGAGAAATAACTTTATAAAAATTTAATGAAGTTAAAAAATAATATTTTTCTTTTCAAAACAACAAAATCTAATAATTAAAAAAAAATTAATTAAAAAAGCAAAAAATATAATATTTCTTTTAAAAATTATAAAAGCTACAAATTAGAATTTATTTATAAAAAGAAAAAAAATAATATTTAAAAAGGAGAAATAAATAAAATAGGTCTATGCAAGTTAAATTAATAAAATTCTTTTTTCTTTTTTAAACAATAAAATCAAAGAATTAAAAGAAAACTAAATAAAAAAACAAAGAAAAAATAAAATAAGTTTATAAAAGTTAATAAAATCAAACAAAAAGAATACATTAAATAACTTTCTAAAAATGGAATTGCATTAAAAAATATACTTCATCAAGACACATAATTGACTTAAAAATTCACGGGATCTACTCTGTATTGCGATTCGAAACTCAATGCGATTCGAAAGACGACACGGACTAATACAAATTCAAAGTGCCAAGCATTCGAATCTGAGTGATTTGCTTTTCGAATCGCAATGCAAAGTAGACACCCAAAGCAGGCACCGAAAGCAGGCAGTTTATCACTAAGAATAAGCCTAAAAGTTCCCTGTCGTTGGACTAGTTGGCCAGACTCGATGTTTGAACTTTCTTGTAAAAACATCTACAAATTTTTTTAATTGTAAAATTTCCCATGAATTTAAAAAAGGTCATCAGAACTCTCACTGTTGACCTTCGCTGGTACACACAAATAGTTTACTATGTTTTAAATCAAAAAATTTACGTTGCAAGTTTGAATATACCTCACAGAGCTTGCCGCATAAATTTTCAAACATTCCGCCTGGTCGTTTGTCGTTTTCTTGCTTCTTTCACACTTGAGTCCTGAAAATCTTAAGTTTTCCAATGTTCTACGTATATACTGTGTGTAAGTGTATGTATGTTTATATGTTTACTCGCTACTTTTATATCCATAGAGTGCGTTCCACACTGTCCCTCTGTCATATAATTTAACCTAATTTGACACCTTAGACACGACCAAACGTCGCATTGAAGCAAATGCAAAGAATTGAAGGCCAATGGAGACAAATAAGCCTTGAAGAACGCTATAACAGCCAACGAACGCAGCCAAGTCGATAGACGCACAGACGTCTGTCTCGTCAGCATGCTTAAATACTCCACGTGATAACACTTAATGTATGGATCCTTCATAAAGCGACAAAAAACCATTTGTGTTGAGAATTTAAACGCCAGCCTGCCTAACTTGTCGTCCTCTTTCAGCGTCCTCAATACTTAAATGCATTTACGTACGTTCAGCTTTTGCCACTTTAACGGTTGTAAATGTCGTAAATAGTAGCGCGTAGCTTTTCTTGTAGTATGTATTTGTTGTTGGTGCTTCGCATAAATATGGCTGCGCATTGAAATGCAAAGTGTGGGGCGCGCGCATGTCCCTATTTCAGTGCTTTTCAGCTTTAATAAACATTGGCGTGCCATTCAATGGGGTTGGCTGGCTGCTTTATGCGAGTACTGGTATGCGTAAATGTATAGATATATGTATGCCCCTACAAAAATGTATATTTACGTACATACATATGTATGTCGGTATTTGTTATCGCCTCAGTTGTGTCTGACATATCGTCCTTGTGATTGCTGTGTCTGCTGCCTTACTTCTTGCCAATTGCGTCTGTGTGTCATTCCTATGTGTCATTAAATATTTGCTACAATGTTGCACCTATTTTATGCTACTTTCAGTATTCCCTGCGTCTGCTCTGTAGCCAAAATCATTTACTGTGTGGTTTTTGTGGCGCGTAGCTTAATTTTGCTTCAGAGAGTATCTATTCAAATGTAATTTGTGTGAAATTCTTTGGCTTTTATGCGCACGAAATTCCTTTCTGCTCCATCGTAGCGTGTAGCTATGTATGTACATATTTAGGTTGTCGTAGTAATATTCTGTTGAAGGTGGCTTAAATTCTACATAGTGGCATAATAAATTACGATACTGTAGTAAAATATATCGCGTGTGGAATGCATCCTTCAAAGGACGAGATTTTCGCCCAAATTTTATGTGTTTGAATGACAGTTGGTTGGTTTTTATCGGAAGGTTTCTTTTGTACGATAGAAGTACACTGATTGCTACAGTCGTTAAGTCATGGCAATACACTTCGGGCACTTTGGTCACTTGCAGTGCCATGCGAGTTAGCTTTAGGTTCCTGTGCTTTCAATACCCCATGTGGGGTGGAACCATTATGTTATCGGGGAGCTCATTTAGAGTTTTTCTGCTATCTGAAGAGCTTGAGTCAAGATCTCAGCATTTCTTACATAGAATTCACTGAGGAATCCTTGTAGAGAATTTGGTTTCAAAGCAGCAGAGTTCGGAATATGCGCTAAACTGGGTGGCGTCGCATCGGATCAGTAGCTTACTATATACTTAGGTCCCTGTGGAGAATATTCAGGGCTCAGTTCGAAAATCCACAGCCATCTTGCAGCCAGTTCAGAAGCTTGGAAGGGAGTGCAAAGCTAACGCAATTTAGATTGGAGGCTTGTAAAATGGTACCTCGTCTCTCCTTATGAAAAGAACAAGTCCAGTTCTTCCGGGATTCATATATCGTCTATTTAAAGGCTTATTGAAAAATTTTAAAATAATTTGTTTGGCTATGTAAGGCACTAAAGGCTAAATATAATTATTTCCCAATAAATGGAATTAAAACAATTTCGTAAAGTTTTAAGTTCTTGAACTTTTCTTTTTATATTTTTTAATTAAAACATAGACCCGCACTCGATTTCCATTTTGAATAGCGAAATTTTCCAAAGTTAAACTTATTAGATTTTTTTCTAAGATTTACCATCCAAATTTTGGAGACTTTCGGCAATGGGATGTTTGCCATTGACCGCCTAAAATCGGCTTCCATTAGAAAAAATGTTGTTTTCGGGGTTAGGCTTCGAACAGGTTGTTTATCGACACAGATTCTCTCTCTAACCAGTGCTGCATCGGTTTGGAATCGAACCGAATTTGATTTGAAATTACTAGAATCGAGTTCGAAACCACCCAGAAAAATGGTTCAGTTCAATAAAAAAACATCGTTTTTCTTATTTTATTTGGTCATGGAGTGCCTGACCTCTCTTTGTCGCCTCTGGGCTGCTACCAAATCAAACTGAATTGAACACCCTTTAGATCATATGGCAAACAACAGACGTTGAATCATGAGAAGGTGAAATAAACCAAGGAATGAAACCGATTCAAAATAACGTTCCGGTTTGGGTTTCGGTTTTGCCAAGTGTTTCGGTTTCGGTTTTGGTTTCGTTCTTCAAAATTTATTTCGGTTTTGGTTTCGGTTTCGTTCCGGTTTCGGTTTTTCACAGAAATTTTGTTGATATTATTTAAATCACAATGTCTTAAACGTTGAGGAAAGAAAATCGAAAATTACAGTTCACTGATAATATCAACACTAGGTTCTTTCCCTAACAATCCGGACCGGATTTGGTAATTAGAGAATAAGAGAAACATTTTCTTTCAAAAATGGAACAAAGTTCAGAAGTACGGAAACGCAAAAACCCACATTTCGTGCCCACAAGTCGAGAAACAGCTGATTCACGTTGTTCTTGTTTTTGTCACTTATACCATGTTCTGACCGACATCGGAAACATGTTTTCGTTGCTAAAACTGGTTTTCGACCTAAAACTTGTGTTTTCGTCCATATAAAATCTGTTAAACGAAAACCAGTTTTCGCTGAAAACTACTTGAAAACTCACTTTCCACTCATTCCAATCGGTGTCTTCACTAGTTTTTTTCGATTATTTATCGAAGTGGAAGTCATATTTTATCATCTTTAATACGCCATTTCGGATTTATTGTTAATTGCCTGGCCAAAGCAAAATAAGAATGAAAGTTAAAGGTTGTAAATGAAAAGAAAATGAAGGAAAAATGTTTTGGTTGTCGGTCAGAACATGGTATTAAATGCAAACACTTGGAAATTGAATTTTGGTTTCACAAATTTGATTTTAAGTACATAGATTGAAAATACATCAACAGGCCATTCACTTTTCCTTAAAAGCACCAAGTAAATGCAGGCAACATGTAAACACAATACAGCTGATATGCACTTTGACACTTTATCCATTTTTACTCGGAGAAAATTTCGGGCTGTTTCGGGCAGGAAGAAGAATACACTTACGATCGAATACGCTCGAATTTTCGCTCTCTATACCCATTTTGTTGAGTACAGGCATGATTTCTGGGCTATTTTGGGCACACGCGGGATCTCGCATTGCGTACGGGAAAGAAGCTACTTAAATATAATTAATCAATTATCGATTCACAACAACAAAGTCATCAGCAGATTTTTGCGAAAAGTCATTTATTTCTAAGAAATTTGTATTTATTATTTTTGTAAATTTCTGGAAACCGATTGAAACCTGTGATTGAAATGGTTTCGGTATCGTTCCTTTTCAGGTCAAAATAACGGTTACGGTTTCGGTTTCGGTTTTGAAAAACGAAACGGTTTTAAACGGTTACGGTTTCGGTTTAGGTTTCGGTTTCATTCATTGAAATAAACTCAGCATTACTAAGAAATCTCGGGTCGTATTTCATCAACACTCCAGATGAACTCTCGTGAGATGAACATCAAATAGCCGCTTGCGGAATCCGTTCTCGAAAATATATATTAAATAGTTGATTTTTGACAAGCGTAATTAATGCTTCTTTAAGAAACTAAATAAAAAAGGAAGTTTATACTCTCTTCTTTAGTCTTAAGTACCTTCCATATTCTTAAGTATGTAAAATTGTGTATTCTCTATCAACATATTTCTTACTTCGATTGTTCCTTTTGAAATTAAAATTGTGCACTCTTCTTTTCAGTTTAACACATCAACGTGTTGCATTAAAAGAAATTAGACTGCAAGAGGAGGAGGGTGCCCCATTTACGGCGATACGTGAAGCCTCGCTGCTGAAAGAACTGAAACACTCAAATATTGTGACGCTGCACGACATTGTGCATACAAGAGAAACGCTGACGTTCGTTTTTGAATATGTGGTGGGTTTTATATTTTTATTATTTTTTGCAACTTTATTAAAATTACTATAATTTTTTCCCCATATTTGTCAGAATACCGACTTATCACAGTATATGGAAAAGCATCCTGGCGGTCTGGATCATCGTAACGTACGTTTATTTCTGTTTCAATTGCTGCGCGGCCTCTCCTACTGCCATAAGCGACGCGTCCTGCATCGTGATGTTAAGCCGCAAAATTTATTGATAAGCGATTGTGGTGAATTGAAATTGGCGGATTTCGGTTTGGCGCGCGCAAAAAGTGTTCCCAGTCATACGTATTCGCATGAAGTCGTTACGTTATGGTACCGTCCACCAGGTGAGTGCACGAAGCGAGCACGTCTTGAACGCAATGGTGTGATAACACATTTATGAAATGTGCGTTTTATGTAGTGTCTGCGTGTTTGTATCTTCGTTTTTTTTTTATTATTTATGAGTGTTGCGACTTATGGCTGTTGTTCTCGGGTACATTTATGCCAATATATTGCACTGAATATGAAGCCTTTCACTTCCACATTTCTGGCATCATATTTTCACAATGATAATACATAGTATTTATGTCATAAAATGGAACGTGTCTTCCTGTCTCTAACATTTATAAACATACATACATACCTCCGTATGTAGGTATGTATATTTAATATTTATTTTTCACTTCAGTCACAGTTATTTTTTGATTAGAGATCTTATGCTGAGAGTTACACTCTTACAACCGCAATCAGAGTCATTTAATGATTACTTAAGGTGTCCCTCAGTAACGATTTAAAAAATTCCCTCTCAGAGTCAGTTAGTGATTCGTTAACGGCATTTAATTGACATTAGAGTTAAGTAAACAGAAACCTTTACTTAACTTTTTAACGAATGATTTTGATTTTTTTTTCAATAAATTTCAATTTCGATAACATTGCTGTAACAGTGGCAATGGCCCAGTGAGCAGAGCACTTTCGTGCCATTCAAGAGATCCGAGTTCAATCCTCGGCAACAATTTTTTCTTTAATACAATTTTTTTTTTTTTAAGTTGTATTGCTTAAAAAATGCATATTTTTTATTTTATTTAATGTTTGGAAACTTTTTTGATTCATATTTTTTCTTTAACTGTCAGTTTCTCAAATTTTTAGGTTTTCCTGGTTTAAAAAAATATTTTCTTTATTCCGTTTAGTTTTTTGAAAACTTATTGCGACGAACTATTGATTGGGCTACAAACCTGCATTTTCAATAAAATTCTAAAAAATTGATTAAAAAGTTGAAAATTTTCATGAAAATTTTCGCGGTAGTTTTGGAATTATATTTTTATGTTTTTTGTTGTAGAATGAACCATAAAAATATTAGAATGAAAATTGTGCATATATTGTGAAAAATTTGCTTTGCCAATACTTTGTTCCGCCAGTGTACATACATACTTTTGATGAATTTCCATTAATATGCGATATACAGATGCAATCATTTAATTTGCACCGAAATTCTAAATGATATTATTTGCAACTTATGTTTAATTATTTATTTTTAATAATTTTCATAACCAAAAATTTTCTAAATATTCTAATTCACAGTTTGAAAATTTTGATGACAATTTTTTGATATTTAATTATTGTTTTTTTTTTTTTAATTTGTGCAAGCTTTAACGATTTTATTATGTGGTTTTTGTTATTAATTGAATTATATTTTAAATTAAAATTATTAAAAATAAATAAATACATACACGTAATTTACAAACAATATCATTTTGAATTTCGGTGCTAATTAGTTGATCGCATCTGTATGTATGTATGTACATATATGAGTTCAATTCAACAGCTACTAGAACTTTTGGCAAAAAATAAATTTCTAAAATTCAGCGGAAGTTTGAGTAATTTTTGATATAAAATATAAATATAAACAAACAAAAATGAGGGCATTGTTTTTATCAAGCATATAGGTACATACATATGTATGTATGTACATATTTACATAAGTTGACACATAACAACGACAAAGTTATAGCTAAACGCTGAATTAGCAGGTGAACAGGGAACTCCAAAGAATCTCACGCTCAAGCAAATATGTAGCTGCTATCGTAAACCGATACCACCTATGTATTTATGGCAAGCTCTTATTCAGCAGGTAGAGTCAAGCGTCTGTTAGCGAACAAACAATAACTGGCCGTTTCAAGGTCACGAAAGTTAGGAATTCGGGTGCAGTCACCGCACAGTGACGCTCACCTAAATAGCAAACTTTTATTTTTTACAATATTCACAATGTTTTACGTGATATATATATATTTTATAAGTTTTTATAAAAATATAGTAGATTTTATACTATAAGTAAGTCAAAATTTAAAACTTTGTGTACAGTTCAGGAAAATTTAACAAATTTCAAAAAATGTCATAAAAATTTAATTGTTTTTCAGAATGGTATGCAGTTTTGTAGCCCATTTAATTTTAGTATAATAATGTGCAGGTTTTAAAATTCTGAAAAATCCCGTTAATTTTTGAGATTTTGTTTGTGTTGTTGCGCATTTTCTCCCATATGTATAACGCATGAACAAAATATATTTTTATATAGAAGAAAATACGCAACACCGCAACAGCAAAAAAGTTTGAAAATTTTGTTGGCATTTTTTTTTTGAAATTTGTTAAATTTTCCTGAACTGCACACAAAGTTTTAAACTTTGACTTATATGGTTTATGTTATAGAATCCACTATATTTTTATAAAAAATTATCGACAAAAATGCACCACATAAAACATTAACTGTATTCAGACTATACTCGTTAAGGTCTTAATTATTCGGTATTCGGTAACTCCCACCATGCTTTGTTTTTGTAAATTACCGAATATATCATTACCAACTGAACCGAGGGGGCAAGTCTGATAATGTGGTAACACACGCGTTAAAATGTCAGCTGATTCCTTCCTGTCACGTAATTGCTGAAATTTTCTCGCGCGAAAAGTGCATACATTTTATCAAAAGTTCAATAAATCATTCTGTCGTGGAATTAATAAATGTTTATAAATAACATAACTTCACGTCAGCGGATTCGAAAGTAAATTTGGAGTTGAAAGTGTTACCGAGTTACCAGATAACGAATTAATACATTAATGAGGATTGTCTGAATACCCTTATTGTGAATATTGTAAAAAATAAAAGTGTGCTATTTATGTGAGCGGCACTGTACTTAGTCCCTTTAGGCTTTAGGGGTATTTTTAACAATTACTGTTTATTTTTTAAGTAAACGTGTGATTTTAAATAACAATTAATTTTTGGCTTTTCATGAAAATTGCTAAAAAATCTAAAATAGGCATGCCATCAATAAAAATAGATATCAATTTGCTAGAAGAAAGGCGCCAGTTTAATTTTACATACCCAGATATTTGAAAAAGTAACAAAATACTTATACTGGCATACTTATTTTAGTTGCACATATCGTCCAAATTATGCGCCATTGTACAGACAATATTTTCAAATATTTTATATGCAGGCAATTTCAAGACGTATCAATGTAACTTTTTGCATGTAATGGAAAATTTTCATGTTTTTTTTAATTTTGGAAAATTGTTTTTTTTTTCAAACAGGCATACTAGTGAAGAGGAATTAGAACTTTGTATATAGGCCACAATCGGTTTGAACGAATTTCTACCCATTTGAGGGGAGATATGTTTTTAATGGATAAAGGAGTTCAACACAATATCCCCAACGAAAATACATATGTCAGTCCTGTCAAGTCAAAACGTTTGCTAAGTTCAACTTAATCAACCGTAACAATTTCCATAACAATTTTAATTACAAATTCAGCGATGTTTACCTAATCATAAATTGCATCCTTGATATCCTTTATAATTCATACAATGCGAGATTACTCATGCGTGAAATGTGTGTGTTTAATTAATTAATTTAAATCAATAAAATTATTTACATACTTATGTATGTACATATGTTTATATGTATAATAGTATATACCCCGCAAACATATTCGCCGAAATTACAGCATGTAAGAAAAATATGGCATTCAAAAGCAAAAATTTTTTTGCTCATGTGGGCCAAAATTTAACTAAAAATTCCACTACCTGTGGATTCGAGCCTCGGATCTCCCGAATGGCAATGCAATGCTTTGCTCACCCGGCCATTGCGCCTGTTGGAGTAGCGCGAGCAAAATACTCAAGTGCATACTGTCAAAAGAGCTTTACACCATGAAACTTGGCAAGGGAGCTTTGTTTTTTGTACGACTTTCGAAAATATTTGCTAGAATTACCCTGTTAATTTTCAAACCGGACATTTTTTTTTTGTTGCAAATATAGACTATACGCTTTCTTTTTCATTAAAATTTAGGCTGACATTATCTTCGTAGAAATATTTAAAAGGTCATTGTGAGTTATGTTAGGTAATTATGTATGAAGTTTCCATAAACAAAAATTACAGCTTATTTTTGTTTATTTTTATTTGTATTTTTGGCCGCCAAAGCCTTTTTAGAATTTTGATCGTTCAGTAGCAATGTCATTTAACAATTTTGGTCACCTGAGGCCAACAACTTATTTTTGTTCTTTTTTGTTTCTTAGTGCCTAAAAATAAGTTTTGACTACTCGCGACTTTATTTTGGTCCCTAATTTTGCAGTTATAACAGTTTTTTTGTGTCGCACATTTACCATTAAAATACCATTAAAAATACACAGCGGCCATGGGAAATACACCAAAATGTTCACCACAGGCCAGAGAATCCAAATTCCATGTAAAATTCCATATTAAAATGTACGAAAATGTGCGACGTGGCCTCAGGATAACATTTAGGTGTCGCACCAAAATGTGCGACGTGGCAGCCAACGTGTGAATGAAATATAGTCGTTTAGCAAGAGCTTATTACTGAAATGGGGATAGTTAAGACATTTTAAAATTTACGTTATTTTCCTCTTTTATATGGAATTGCCCTTATGTGAATCCCTTGGAGTTCTTCTATATGAGCATGTATGTATGTATGTGTGTAAAAACCTACAAAAATTATATGTATGTAAGATAGGTATTTGCGATTGCTCGCGTATCGATTTATTGTTTTGCATAGTTTATAGTTAAAGTGCAAGTCAGTTGTATGCTTTTCGAGATATGGTATAATAAATACATGCCTACAGTTGTAACTAATACACAAATACACACACGCACACCATTGTTTTGATATTGCAACAATAACAATTGCAATTGTCAACACAAACAAGGCGAAGTAACGCTGTCAGGTGCACATTTCAAGTGTAAACACACACACACACAAATCAAAAAGTTGCATGCACCACCATGTTTGTGCTGAGTTCCTGTAACCGAAAGGATTAAAATTGAAAAGCTTGCATTGGCAAAGGTAATGAAATTGCCACTCACGTTGCACAAACACTCGGAACTAACTGACTTGGCCTTTGTTAGTTAGCCGCAATAGACGCGCGCAGATCGCATACGAATAATATAGTATAGTATATAACGTACATACAGCACACAAACAGAGCGGACAGCGTGATTATTATCAGCCTGGCTAACAGCATGCTATCAGCAGTAAAAGCAACAGCAACAACAACATACATTAATGCGGCAATAGTGGCAAGTTGTTGCATGCGCCAATTGTGGCTGTGTCAGATGCCACACGCACGCATTCAAGTGCACTCGAGCTTATAATTGAGAATCCAGCAGAAAATGTTGAAGTGGATTGTAACAAAATTTTGAAACCACTTACATACGTACATATGTATATCCGTAAAGTCAAGCGCGAAAAAAACGCTGGTGCAAAATCAACAAATGATACAGTTACACATGTAAATGCGCGTGCAGTGCATAAAAAATATCATAACATGCAACTTTTTTTCTTTTTTCCGGCAACTATTCAAAATATTCAATTCAAATTAATTCAATAATTTTTAATTGGACGCCAGCCATTGAAAAATTTTTAAAATAAATATTTCTTTATTCTGCTGTTGATTATCCTCTGTACCACCACTTAACACAGCATGCAATTTTAATTACCATTTAAGCTGCAAAGCTTTTTTTTTCGCAACCGCATAAAATTATTATTTTCTTTCGTTCTCACTTTAACTTTTATACATTTCTATTTCGCTTTGTTATGCAAAAAAAAAACAAATGTCTACACACTAAGCTTACTGTTGAGCACCAAGATTAGCATCCCTTTTGACCACAAAGGTGTCTCCCCATCGCCTAACAATGCCAGACAAATCCAAAAATCTTTCTATGTTTGTCTATTTACTTGCATAAAAACAAGCAGAAACAGACAGAGAGAAGAAAAAAAAAGAACCCGGATTTATCCTAGCTATTTATAATTCTCGTTAACTTTACTTTGTTCGCATTTGTTCCTGGCGCAACTCCTTCACTCCAGTTTCTGTATGCATAATTAATTGTCTGCATATTTTGTTTCCTCTTACACTACTTCGAGTAACTATTATTACGACGACTGCCACTACTCTTCACTTACGCTCGCAACCTTCGCTCTACTGAAAGCACTAAATTCGCCTCGAAAAGCAATCTTACAAAAATCAAATTGCGTCAAAGCCGCAGCCACCATTGTTGCCACGGACTGGTTGGTTGGTTGGTTAGCTGCTGCGTAAGCGCCATTGTCATCGTCAAAGCGCGTTTTTGTAATTAAATTACGAAATGCTTTATGCCTTTAACTATAGACATTTCTAATTACATTTATGCCATGCGTACTTGCATTTGTTGCTTGTGAGATACAGTGGTGGCTAAAAACGCATTTAATTAGCCTTTTGTCCTGGAAGCAAATGCATAAATAAATAAAAAATGGTAGAATTATAAAAATATGTAGATAGATGAAAAACCTTTCCTTTCGGATCCAATGTGCTCTCTACTCTTCACAACAATTCGTCTAATCCGACATTCCACAAAAAGTTTAGAAGAGCTTTTAGGTTTAGGAAGTTTACGTGCCAAATTAAGCCTAGGCACTTTTCCCGCTTTCTTGGCACGGCTTTAGTGGTGCAGTGGTGACTCGCTAGTCGCAAAAACGACAGAGATCATTCAACCAGAACCGCAATTTATGCGGATTGCTCTGTAAGTTTGACTACTATAGCCCATTGGTTTCTGTTTGGGTAGGTTATTTACCATTCATATCTCTGCAGGTGGTAACCCCAAAAAATACTTTTGTCTTCGTGACGAAGTTCTTTAATGCTTCGCCCGTGTCTTACGCTCTTCGCTGATCGTCTTTGGGCCTACTTATAGTAAGTACGTTTCAGGCCTTATAAGAGTTGAGCGCGTTCTCTTTCTGGTCATGATGTCGGATACCCTATTCCTTTTTAATATTGTATCCAGAGTACTCTAAGGCAAGAGTGGTTTTAACGTAAAAATATAAGAGAAACTCGAGCTTCCCTGTGGCTTGCTTTTATTACGGTAATTTCTACGTCAGTTAATCTCTACATACTGATGAAAAGCGCAGACCGCTGCTTAGAAAATTCTCCTGTACTTAATACTAGTGGTAATAAAATCAACGCTAGTTTTTATTAATGTGGTTAATGCATGAACCATATTTTTATAAAAAAAAACTAAAAAAAATTTACTTGAAAATCATTTATCCAATGAGTCCATAGAATTACGTTCAAAAGTAAATTTTCTTGTGCCTAAAAACAGAATGTTATAAACTTCAAATCGGTTTTTCGGATCTTGCGTTCATGGAAATAGATTCCTTGACGCAGATATAGCAAAAAAATATTCTTACAACTTTTTAAAAAGTTCGAAAAATTTTTAACAATCTATTTTTGAAGGTAATTTTAAAGGTCAAGGTAATTTTTTTTATCCAACACTATTTTTTCTAAATTCTCAATCACAGAAACAGGTGTTCACACCTGTCTGGTGATCTGGTTATGTGCTTATTCTTTTGTTCGGTTTGCAACAATAAAACACACTATAGAATATTAATTTTTAATCACTTAACCTGGTAACCAGGCAAGTGTGTACACTCGCACTGGTTAATTACAATTAATAAATTAAATATACATTTGTCATGAATTCATAAAAAAATAAAGAAGACATTAACTGCTTTATAAATCGAATATTTGTATGGAAATGTCACTTTAAAGAGCTCTTTAAACCTAGTTTATTTTTTATAAATAAAGTCATAAATTCAAAAGTTAAATATATGTTCAGCCCGATTCACTTGAATAGGTACACATTTTTTCCTCTAGATCCAATCTTATATACATTTAGGCATCAGAAAAGTTTATTTTTTATCTCATTTTGAAGAATGATGAATTTCAAAGAAAAGTGGGGAAAATGAAAAAAACATCTTGATTATTTTGGATTTTGTTCCGCTTTTTATCAAAGTACCCGAAAATTATGCTTATTATTTTGCTTCACTTGAATAGGTACAGGTATGCGTGGTGCGTAGCATCCTTATGTGTATAGCAAAGTTATTAAAATTGCACATACAACCTTTTTAAGAATTTAAAGTATAACTAGACCTATAAGAAAGCAAGAATAGGCGAAGCGGGCGCACTCTCAACTGCAAGGAATGCATAAATGGAGAGCTTCACGGATCCAGGTCTTTGCATGCGATCTCTTTGAAATTAAACTGAAGTAAATGCAAATGTTTTTGACAGCTGAAGTTGGGTCACAGCATCGCATGAAAAAGGAATGTAATGGAGCCAGAACACAAAAGCTAGACAGAAATAACAAAAGTCTTTTACGAGGTCAGCATTTTATTGTCGAGATAGTGGACCAAAATGAATGGAAAACGTTGGTCATCATGACACCACAAAGGAACTACGGATTACTCTGTACACTCAGAAAATGTCAAAACAGGGAATCAATTTAACTACATATACAACGTAAAGAATTAGGATTGGAATTTTGTGCTACTCGCATGTCTGGAAGGACAACTACAAAATAGTGGTTGTCTTTGGCGAAAAGTTAAATTTTGATGGCTTCAACGGATTTAATAATAATTGTCATAATTTTTGAAAGGACGAACGTGTTTTGTTTCCCTTCCAAGATCAAGAAGAGAGTATGGCGGTCTGAACCGCGATTTCGTAGTCTAAAGCAGTTCATATAATTACGAATAATTCATGCAAAAACAGTATTAAGGACATTTTTTAACATTTGTCGTTTATTTTCGCACCTTTTTCTTAAATATGCTTGCAAAAGTACGCACCGATACGCACGAGGATAACGAAGCAAAGTCATATTTTTTTCTTTCCGGCGATTTAAGTGATAAGCAGCGAGATGTCCTTCATTTTTCAAAGCGCCTCTATTATTGTCTTCCGGATAGGGTTTTTTCCATAATTTTTCCTTATGGAATTAAGGATTTAGTACCCAATACTAAAAGTGTTATATAATGGAATTAAAATTAATGGTATGCTTTTGTTGGCCCTTTCTTTGCGTTAGAGTCACTGTGTCTATTCAAGTGAATCAAAATAATAAGCATTATTTTCGTGTATTTTGGTAAAACGTGGAATAAAATCCAAAGTAAAAGTGGTGTTTGCTCCATTTTCACCGCTGTTCTTTGAAATTGATCATTGATAAGATTGAGAAGAACTTCTCCGATACCCACAAGTCCAGATATAAGCTTTAATCTTGAGGAGGTAAAAATGTGTACCTATCCAAGTGAACCGGACTGCATGTATATAGGTTATTCCTGAACTTTTTCGTAACCAGCACTGTGCTGATGGCAAACTTACGTTATGTTGCACATCGCTTAGCGTTGTCGTTCATGCTGAACTTTTGCTTTATCTGTATTTGTCAATTTCCTTTTCATGCTAATTTATATGCGGCTATTGAAATTCTTGAATCTTTCTGTGCGCTGGTCTATAACAAGCGGCCTTTTCTATTGTATATAACCCATATACACATATACGTACATATGTACATATGTATCTATTTATAATTCAGCCCTTCTGTTTCTTTATATTCCTACATACAATCTTACCGAAATTAAAGCGAACCAATCAGTTTTGCGTAAGAAAGATTAAGGCGTTAACTTTTGTATACCAAAACTTTTGGGCTTACACTTTTTTGTTGCAAGCTCATCGCAAGTCTTGAAAATGATTAAATTTTCATAAATTTTTTTCTAGAATTTCTCTTTTTTATATGCGCACAATTCGAAAATCTTGCAAAAGAAAATTAAATTAACCCATACCAAAGTAAGCAACTTTTAAGCGACTATTACCTAAAGGCATATTAAATTTTCATTCAGAAAACCAAATACTTAATGCAAGCTGTGTAATTTAAATGTCTTCTGGCCAAGTTGCTGTGTATGTATGTATGTACATGTACATAATTTGAGTTGCTTGAAGAATTTGTGCTCATTAAGGCTTAAATGGCAAAATAATGAAATTGCTCTACGTAATCGGCTGCACAAACACAAGTGATTATATGGTCAAATGAAAATATACTGTTAGTATTTTCGTTTTTATTTTTGTGTTTATTGTGAAGCCACAAAATTTCCAATTTTCAATTTTATATTTGATTATCCACTCTGTTCTGCCTTATGCTATGCTCCATAGAAGAAACTCATTCATTGCTTTGCCATCGAACTTATTTGGCAGAGTTTAGCTTTTGTGGCTGGCTGGCTGTCGCAATGCGAATATTGCAATTTGTTGTTATTGAACTTTTTGTCTTCTTTATGTAACTACGTACAAGGTTTGGCTTGCAATTTTTTTTGTTGTTTTTTCAGTTTTGGTTTGGTTACTTGTATCAGGTCGTTGGAAAAGTTATTACTGACCGGCTGACTCCAGCCATGTTAAAGGTCTGCAGCACAAAGCCATCAAAATTGACTTTGCTGCGTCCAAATCAATATCCTGTCTGCCTTAATTTATTTTCCGATTCGCCTATAATTTCAGTTTTATTTTTTTCCCCCTGCTTTTTTGCACACAAAATGCAAACTATGTTGGCAGTCACTGGGGTATATACGCGCGTGTGTATGTATGCATGACTATGTATTGGCAAAGGCTTGTCTGTTGGATATGGTCAGTTTTTCGGAGGAGTAGCCATTTCCTCTTTGTTAGTCTAGCCGGATATCTGGAGTTTCCTGGCTCCTGTACATGCCTCCAAGTCACAAATATAAGGTAGAAAAAATGTGTTGCTAAAAGCAATTTATCGATTTATGGCTTAATGAAGTTTTCATGCCACTATTTCCTTTTCTAGTTTTCTTTCTTTAATTATGTAAAGTTGCCTCTCCTATTTGCTGTAGGTAACATTCAACTCTAAACTGGCTATTCCAAAAAGGCATATAAGGACCACCGCCATTTGCTGTGCCGTTTATCATCCTGTGTAGCCCTTCAACAAAAAAAAAAAAAAACTAAAGCCGTATAGACCTTACAGCTAAATATCAAAACACCTTTTATTTCGAATGCTTCCATTTTGTACTGGAAATGCATTGATAGCTTTTAATCACAACAAATATATTTTCTCGCAATATTTTAAATATACATATCGTCGTTTAAAGTACAAAACCGCGTATCGACAAAATGCAAAACCACATACGTGAGGCTTCAAAAATTATTAATATATTATATATAATTTTGTAAAATTACTTTTATAACATTTAAGATTTTCTTTTTATTTTATTTTTTCATTTTGGGAGAACTCTATAATTGTTTTCAACTAGTTTTTATTATGTAACTTTTATTAATCCGTTTTCTTCAAAATTGCTAATTTTTCTGCACTTTGCACTAAAAAATTTAATACAAACATACAAAAAAAAAATCGGGCTCATCTGGTCTCTTGCAAACTTTATTAGCTTTCATTAAAAGAAATTAATCAAATTGAGTGAAAAATGAAAGCTCCAATGAACTGTGAACACTTAATTCCAGTTTTGAACCATTGTGCACTGATGGGTCTTTTTATTTTTCTTAAATAGAGAAATCAATCGGAGAGCAAAACTTTCGTCCTCTAAACCCTACTCATAATTATAGCTCGTTGATGACTTGCAGGCAGCTGTCTACTTTCTAGGGGACTGACAAATATTTATGTGCCAAAAGTTTTCTATCGTAAGCCTACTTTCTTGTGCATTTTCAAAGCTATTTCTAACATGTGAGACGTGAAGTCGATGACATGCGAAACAAACGTGTAAAGGTTCTGGTAAACGATATGGATAATTCTCATGGGAATAGTAATTCACTCTCATTCTCGCTGTCTACTTAATAATAAAAGTATATATATTTACTCTACGATGAGAGTAAATATCCATTCTCATGAGGGTGAAGAAGTCCTATTCTCATGAGAATTGTTCTCATCGTTTGCCAGAACCTGCTATGGCTTGAGAACAAGTCAGACAGTATGTATGGACCAATGTTTTGTTGGAATCTATATACTTAAGCAATTTCTACAGCAACCATGTCCCCAAAGGATTTGCGTTAGGTGGAAGTTAAGGTGTTTGCCTACCTGACGTTGTTCGGTATGAGTCTGTGTTGCCAGAGATGCTTTGACAAGGGCCTCCAACGTTTATGTTACATTAAGAGGCTCTTCTACTTTTTGGTCCGACTTTATTACATATGCACGTCGCGGATGTCTTTCACACATTCTTTAATATTTAATGATTTAATATTTACTACCGACCAAGTGTATAGAATTAGCGAGTTTACGACCCGAGTGATTAGATCTCGAGCAAGAGAAGAGATAGCGAACAAATTAAGATTAAAAACGGTAGTACCGATTTTTCTTTGGGAAAACTTTGCAAACCCCGTAAGTGTTTTGCAAGACTAGGAGAATAACCCTATCGGGCTTGGCTGATACATTCATACTATGTGTGTACTATGTATGTATGTATTCCTTCAGGTGACTCATGCGATGTGTTGTCCATTCAACATTGCTCACTTTTTAGCTTACTACATGCAAAAGCACTTACATATGCTTATATATGTACATGTATGTAAATATTTAAGGTTAAGTTACAGTTCGATAAGCCCATATTGAATCACACAGCATGCGATGAAGCTTAAAGCGCTTTACTAGCAAAGCATTCGTTACGAATACTCGCGCCATGAGCAATGCCTTGTGTTATTGCAGCTGTCAAGCGGTTAAGCTTTTCATATCCAAGCGTTGATAAATAGTTACACGCAAATCTACATATGCACATATTTATTGTTGAATTTTGGAATTGTGCCTTTTGAATTTTAATCTTCAAATATGGCAGCTTAGAAAGTTTTAATATTATTTAACTCGCCTCTAACAAAACATCATACCAGTGAATTTATGAAAGTCATTACAACTTTTTTCATGCATTTTAAATGGATGTTCAAATAACATATTCGCATTTATTTACTATACTTTTTTCTCAACTTTACAGATGTTCTGCTCGGCAGCACTGAATACTCGACATCGCTGGATATGTGGGGCGTCGGTTGTATATTTGTGGAAATGGTAACTGGCATGCCCACATTCCCCGGTATACGTGATACATATGATCAACTGGATAAAATATTTAAATTACTCGGCACACCCACTGAGGAGACGTGGGCGGGTGTAACACATTTTCCTGGTTATAAACCGCATAAATTAGGTAAGTTTTATTGGCTTAGATGTGGCTTGTTGATTAGAGTGGAAATTGGAAATGGTTTGGTGAGGTTGTGTTTCAGCACAACGACCACTAGCATTATTTGTATTTCTGTGAAGCACAGAAGCTTTATGAATAATATTTTTAGTATAATGCATTTTTTTGTGGTTTTATTATTGGTCACTCATCGTTTTATTTTTTTGCACCTTTCATTTAATGTAGGTTTTTATCGACCCCGCAAATTAGGTCACAATTTTCCTAGACTCTATGACATCGTTGATGGTGAGACGATAGCGAATGCCTTCCTGCAATTAAACCCAGAGGAAAGAATAGGAGCTGAAGAGGCGCTGCAACATCCATACTTTGCGCCGTTGCCGCGAAAACTCTATGAGTTGCCCGATGGTGAGTAAATTTGTATTAATCGACAACGAAAGTTTAAAATTAGTAATGGGTAAAGCTCGTTATTCATTTTCTGTGGTCTATTTATTTTCTAAACGCTGCCTTGGGAGCATTTACGTTCAAAAAAAATTTTATAAAATACCATAATTTTTCGCTTTCAAGCGTAGCAAAACCTTAGATGTATCCTCAAAAGAGGAATTAATAATAAAGTTTTCACAAAGTTCATAAAAACCTTTGCAAATACACATGAAAAAGCTAACAAAACAAACAGACGAGTTTGTAGCTGTGCAGCTGAGCAATGCCAACGACAGCTAATAGTTCCTTTATTTGCTGTGAGCATCGTAAACTCATTTCAAATTTTAAATTGACATAACCATTGTCACCGTTAAATGAAACGACTACGTTTACGAATTTTCACCATTTAGCCGCTTATAAATATGTACATACAAATGCATACATATATAATGTGCATCAGGGTGCCACACTCTCCATACAAAAAAAAAAGAGTGGGTTGGTGCGGGCTATCACTCCGCAGGGGCTGGGTTCAAGCCCTTGTCAAAGCAACACCGCAAAAAAATTTAGAAAAAGGGGTTTTTCTTAACAGCGGTCGCCCCGCGGCAGGCAATGGCAAACCTCCGAGTGTATTTCTGCCATGAAAGACAGCTTCTCATAAAAATACAATCGGCGTAAAACTGTAGCTACCTCCCGTTTGTGTAATAATAGCAACGCGGTCGCCACAAATCGGAGGAGAAGCTCGGCCAAACACTAACACATTATGTAAACGCCAATCTAAAGAAAATATGCCATCGGCATTATAAAATTTATTATATTTTAAGACTGCCGCCAAAATATTTCGGAAAAACATTATGATTTATATTTACTGGACTCATTTGAAAAAAGCTCAAAAAAACTAGTTTTCGACAAATAAAATTTGTTTTCAAAAATATTTTTAACAAAAAATCACCACAGATAAAAGAGTTCTGCCTAAAAATGTTCAAAAACTGTATCAACGGAATGAAAATAATTAGATTTTTGGATTTATTTTTAAATCTGGCTAGCTCACGGAAATCTTAATATCCTTCCGATATATCGTGGCGGTATTCTTAGAATATAATAAATTGTCTAATACCGGTGGAAATACCACACTTTTTTGGTACCAAAACTTTTTTTGCTGAACCACACTAATGTATGTATGTACATATGTACGTTGATCAAAGCAAATGTAGCAAAACTTTGAATAAAACAAAAATAAAACCCTTATAACTACATGTAGTTACAATAAAAAGATCATTACATAATGACAGTTGACAGAACTGCTCGGAAATAGTAAGAAGTTTTGCAAAAGTTTTCGCAAGCAAAGTAATTTAATTAAAAAGTAAAACATTTACTCAGCTTATTCGCGTTAAGACTGCTTTTCAACTACACACAGTAGTATGGCTGGTTGAATATTGTCAGTAGTTGGCTGATGGCTCTTGGCTGTTGGCTGTTGGCTGCTAAAGATTGGCAGACAGTTGTGTAAATATCGGAGGATGCATGACTATTGTATGTATTTATGTGTGCATGTATGTATGTATGCAGATGCATTTAAATTTAAGAATACCTACATATAATACTTGCACCCACAAAATGTTTTTTTATCTGGCGATGGAGGCTGATTTAATTCTGATATACATATAGCTTTCGGGTTTTTGAATCAGTAATAAAAAAAAAAATTTTATATCGCGCAGGCCACAGTCAAATCGCAGGAAAATGCGTGGGAGGGGGAGTACCTTTGACTACCATGTAGACACTTCGGAAAAGGATGGCAAACCCCTTAAAGATCTGGATCCAGGATTTACGATAATTTTAATTGATGGTATGAAGCGTAACTACAAGATTGATACTGGGATCTACTGCCAATAGCTGTCATCGAACCTCAGCCTACACAGTAGGCAGCTACCTCCCATACTGAATTTACAGTAATAAAGCAAGCCAGCCGAAAATATCTTTGAGGAGGATTGTCATCTCTTTCAAAAATTAAATTGATAAGATAGACTAAATCTTATATTATAGGTATGAAACTAAAGCGGATTGAATTCACTCGGTGGGCCACCGAAAATATTTTTGAGGTGGGCTGCCACCTGTTTGGAAATTTTAAATTGACTAAATTGCTAAGATAATTTGAATATTACAATATGGGTATCAAACTAAAAATGTTTTAAAAGACTTAAAGCCGAAAATTTTTTTGTGAAGAGTTGCCACCTGTTTAGAAAATAATTTTATTTAATCGATAAGATAAATTAAATATTAAAATATGGGCATCAAACTAAAGATATATGACAAATCTTTGATTAGAAATATTTTCAATGGAGTTGTCACCTATCTAAATAGTAAGAACTAAAAATAATGAAACTAAGTGAAATATTACAAGATTGCTGACAAATGAAGAGGTTTGAAGAAAGCTTTACTAGACATCCTTTTTATAAAGTTGCAACCTATCTAAAAGTCGTAAAAAAAATTTTTAAGAAGAATATTATCAAATACCCGACGTCCTTCGCTGCGCCTTCAAAGTATTTTTGTGTTGTTACTGCTTCTAAAAACAGAGTGTATCCAAAACTGGTATGACCTTATTCATGAAAAACGATTTGAAGAGCTTTATGAAGTGGGATTTTAATAAACATTTTCGATTTATAAAGTTTTTAAAGTCTTCTTTAATTTATTTTTTTCGAATTTGGGTGTTAGTTATTATGAATACGTGTATGTACGTTTGTATATCAACATAAAAAGACCGAGTTGCTAGCGCTCAAATAACCTTCCACCGTGTATCGTTAATTTACGGTCAATTCTGCTGAGCTTACTCACTCATATCCGCATGAATTTCCCCTCAGGTTTCCACTAACAACATAATTAAAAGCCAATCAGGTGCTCATATATTACATTGCTTCCGATTATTTACAACAGAGCAGTGCTTCATTCGAGGTGGACTTCTTAAATGCACACCCATATCGTAAAACAAGTATAATACATAAAACCAAAGTACCTACCATTTTATCATTACCACAAATCATCGGTAAATCCAGCGACTAAGTCACTTCATTACGTTGTCCGAATGGAGTGACTCCAACGGGCAGCAGCGAGTACTAAAAAAGCACTTTCCAGCAGCCAGCAGCCCAACAACCCTGCCATTGCATTGGAGCGAGGCAAGCACAATTGTAGGGAGCAAATATGCCAGTAGCTGGTGAAATGCGACGCAACGAATTTGTATGCTTCACATATGTATGTATGTATGTATTTATAACAATTCACTTGTGTGCTTGCGCGCCAGTTATTTGCTGGTGTATTGTATGCCAATTGCACCAAATCCTAACCGTCTCCTCACAACACAATCAGCAGCAAATACGCACATAACAATTCCGAAATGCAACTCGAATTTGCAAACTGTCGTAAACACTCATAAAACATGCGGTGTAGCCGCCGCCGATAGTGTCATTCGCAGTGCAATGCAATGGTGATCTGCTGGCAATAATGGTGCCACAAAACGAAGGCAGTAAGTTCGTTGGAATGGATGGTATTGCGGGCGGGTAGTTGCTAGAGCGTATGCTTTTGCATGTATGCAAGTATGTATGTATGAATGTGTGCAATGCGCTTGAATTTGGGTTTTTGTGCTACGACTAGCGTCTGCGCTACCCTGCTCTACTGCTTGCCTAATTGTGGGTGCACCAGGGCGTATGCGGCACTCGCGTGTTTACTCCCATTTCAATGACGCAGCTCTTGAGGCAGGTAATGGTTTGCGATTTTGCTTTTGTAACACTCTCATATTGCTGCAAGTAACAACAAAAAAAAAACACCGCTTTGTGCATATTTTGGCGCCGAAAAACGTCGCTCCCAACCAACGATCTATTGCTAACCAATGGCTACGAATGTGCCACTAATATGAGCAGGAAGTGTGGAATAGAGTAATGTAGTTCCTAGTCTATTTTCATATGCACTTTGCCGACCGACTTCGTATATTTGCCAGACGTTTGCTGTGTGTTATTGCTGTTGTTGCTGTTATTCATTCATATGCTCGAAGAAGTGTTTGTAATAGTCGGTTACGATTTCCCATTCAGTGTTCGCTTTTTGCTGGTGTTTCTGTTTTCCAATTTGCATTTAATGCTTCGTTGACTCGCCACTGCGTTACCACCTTGGCTTGCTCGTCTGCCTGCCTGCGTGCCTGCGTGCCTGCCTGCACTTGCATTTGCTGCTGCTTTGTACATATTTCGGCAATGATGTGCAAACTTTTGTGCAAGTTGCTTGTTTCTCTGCTGTTTTTCGTTGTCTACAAAATTTCTTGTTTGCTACTTTACTTTATGAATCGGCAAGTAGTTAGGTGCATATGTTAAGATATGTACTTTTTGTAGTTATTTAGGAAATGAATTGAATTTCGCTTTGCTTAATGCCTTCATTGCACAATTTAATTAATGTTTTTTTTTTTTGCTTTTGTAATTCCAGAGGTAGACATGCAGTCGAAAGCTTAAGAAAACTGTGTGTGGAAAGAGGTTTTTTTTATTTTACGCCAGAAATTTGCCAGTTTTTCTTATTTATTACACTTTTGAGCATAAAATAAAATTAATGAATTTGGCATATTGAATAACGTAGTGAAGCATATGAGTACTAGTAATGTCTTTCCTCGAGACTGCCAGTTTCGTTATACATACATACATATGATTTCGTTGTTCTCCGATTTCTTGCGGAGCTGTGTTCACATGAGCTCATATTTACTCGCCACAGTCTTTCGAAAGTCTACTTGAAAGATCCGCTAACGATGAGGTCTTAAAGCCTGATTATGGCGACTTAACTTAACAGAACTTAGAACTTAGAAAATCAAAATGAAACAGATTTCCATGTGGCATTAAGTTACGTTAGGTTTCGGCTGCTCAATTATAAGCAACATCCATTTAAGAGAATTTTTAAGTGGGAGCATGTAAATTACGATAAGTTGCCATAATCAGACCATTGGCGATATGCCGTTGGCCTTTTAGCAACAAGTATTTTAAAAATTAAATTTAACAGATACATATATACAATATTTTACTTTTTAGAAGAATAATAACTTATAAATAAAGAAATCTAAAAGTTAAACTGAAATACAAGCAAAAAATATTTTAAACCAAAATCTGAAAATTAAAAAACATTAAATTAAAAAAATAAAATAAGATCCTACAAAATAAAATGAAATAAAAATATATTGAAAAAAAATAAAATAAAATCGAAAAACTAAAAGAAAGTGAAATTAAGAGACAACCAAATTATACATAAAAAATTTTAAAATATGTTTCTAACAATTAATTAAAATAAAAAAAAATATTTTCCTTTTTGAAACATTAAATTTAATATTTCAAAAAATAAATTAAAAAAAAAAAATATTTAAAAAATAAAAATACAAAACAGCCGATTTCACCAGCAATTTAAGTGGAAAAAAATTAGTTTTCTGTCAATTTCCATATAAAATTCAAAAAATTAGAATTATTTTTCACTTAAATTGCTTTCGTGAAATTGGCTGCTGGTTGCTCAAAGTTAAGTGAAATAAAAAAAAATTTCTTTTTAAAAGAATATCTAAAAATTAAAAGAAAATTAAATTAAGAAAAAAATTAAATTATAAACGAAATAAATACTTCAAAAAGGTTTCTAAAAATTAAATGAAATTAACGGCCCAATTCTGTGTTTTCTTGATAAATTTTTTGTAAAGAAATTTTATCAAGATTTTTATCAAGTAAAAGCTTCCCTCGTATTCTGTGTCAATATTTATAAAACAAAAAGCTCTACGATTTCCACATAAGTGGAACTGATTTCCACATGTGTGGAACTGATTTCATTGTCACGTATGAAAAATATGGATTTAAAAGCAACAAAGCTTTTGACTGCCGTAACCGAGTAGGTAAAGACCTCGACTATAATTCCGTGTGTCGCAGGTTCAAATGCTGGCACATGGAGTATTTCATTGTTAGAAACAAATTTATTAATATACAAAATGTATACATTTCACATGAAATTTCAATTTGTCAATAGCATTTTCAATCTTGATAATTTATCAAGAAAAAAGCTTTTGGTTTCTGTGCTAGAATACCAATTCTTGATAAATAATAAAAAAATGACAAATTATAAAGATTTTCAATTTATCAAGTGCACAGAATTGGGCTGTAAAAGTTAGTCTCCGTTCATTGGAATTTTTTTAGAAAGATAGTCGATGAACGGAATACCTTCACAATCCCTAAAAAGGGGTGGTAACGGCAGTGTTTGGACGCCCTGGCCAGAGCTCATCTTCCAGCGACTCCTTGCCATACTTGAATTCTCGGCTCCAACGCTTGATAAGTGGCAAATGAAGGTCTAGACTCCCCATATACTGTATACATCCTTTCAAATGTTTCCGTCGACGTTTTGTTCTTCTTTGTCAGGAATTTGATGACAGCTCTGTACTCCAATTTCGTGCAAGGCACGCTGCCCAAAAAACTATCTGCTAGCCATCCACTGTCCATGTATTAGAGTGGTGCCTTCCAAAATTTTTCCTCTTGCCGAAAGAGGTGCTGGTGCCAAACTTTACGTTTCTAAGTATAAATTTAGAGGATGCTCATGCTGCTCATATTTTACTCTGGAAGTATTGTGTACATATCGATGGCCTTGTGGAAGATCGACATATCTCGGCAGCCAGTTCGTAAACGCCCTATCTCAGAAACCATTTCAAGAACGCTGTACTTCAGAATTTTATTGAAAAACACCCTACCTCAGAAATTGGCTGTAGAACGCCCCATCTCAGAATTCGTTTCAAAAACGCCCTATCTCAAATGAAAAAGTATTGAAAATGTGCTAAGATGGGGCGTTTTTGAATCAGCAGCTGAGATAGGGTGTTTTTGAACTGAATTCTGAGATAGGTCGTTCTTCAATCAAATTCTGAAGTACAGCGTTCTTGATCAAATCAATCTTGAATCAAATTTTGAATCACGGCATTCTTGAAAAGTTTTCTAAGATAGGGCGTTTTTGAACTGACTGTCCATCTTCCACTCAGCCTTCGATATATTTATCAACCAATTGGTTAAGCAACTTAAGAACATTTAAAATTCAAATTATCTACAAAAAATATCACAAGCTTCAGTTGTCGCGGCAACAGTTGCTTTTTATAAAAATCAACAATTTTTTTGCCAGTTTTGCAGCGATCCAGTAGCACATTTCAAGGTCATTGAGCAACCTGTATTGGTAACAGTAGAATGTTGAAAGTTGGTATGGATATTAAAAATATCAAAAGGGATGTAACTAAGGATGACATTTTTTCTCCCATATAAAAATTGAACGACTCGAATGTGCCATCTATGAAAGTTCAATATACAGTACTAAAAATTTGTGTCATTATATCAACTATTCTACAGTGATATCTAAAATACAATGTATTGCATTAAGCTCATATTATTTATGCAACATTAATTGCCCTAAACTGAATTAATGAGCCTTGTTTCCCCGTTCGAAAACTTTTCCGTCAATTCATTCATTTATTCAATTCGCTGCATTTTCATTAAATTTTCAATTATGTGGCATTTAAAGTAGTTTTTGCTGTTGCATCATACATCATCAAAGCAACTCTTAACATAATTACCCACAATGAAATAACACAAAATTTTGCAGATTTATGTATCTAACGGCGATTTTAATTTATGCAACCAAAAGCTGCAGTTGACGAACCACACCGAACCACCGTTGATACAAAGAATACAAACAATTTATTTAATATGTATTTACGTTTGTATACAATTCATTAGCTGTCATAATTATGTTTCAAAACATTTCGGCATAAAGTAATTAAATAGAAGTTCAGCGACAATAACTACAACAACAACTATTTAAAATGCCGCAGGATGGTGTAATCATGCGTATGTATGTTGGGGTGGTCCAAAATAAGTAAAGTTGGAATTTTAATGCTCTCACCCCCTAGGATTGTTCTATATCGAAAAAATATACCCTTATTTTTTATTTTGTAATAAAAAAATATTTAAGGGTCGCTGAAAGCGCTCAAAGTTCTCCATGTATTTTATATGGGGAAAAACAAATTTTCGTAGAAATGGTGTGGAATTCTTGAAAATCAATATTTTTCGATCGGAAAATTCTGTTTTTATTCAGGAGATTCCCACTAATAATACCCAATTTTTTCTTTAACCATTTTCTTGCAATTTCTGGGGGTTTTGACGGACCTATAAAATATAGTTACTATGAAAAGGTGGTTAAATAAGTAATAAGGTATTATTACTGGGAATATCCTGAACAGAAACAGAGTTTTCCCTTCGAAAAATATTGATTTTCAAGAGTTCTTTACCATTTCTACGAAAATTGGTTTTTTCCCATAGATATAAAACACATGGGAAACTATGAGTGCTTTGAACGCCCTCTAAGTATATTTTTTCGATATAGAACAATCCTGGCGGTGAGAGCATAAAAATTCCGACTTTACTTTTTCACATGCATTTTTGGACCACCCTAATGCATATACTTATGTTTTCAGAGTTTGTGAATGAAGTGTTCGAGCAAATTGAAATTAATGTCACACTACAAACCAATTTACTACCTGTCAGATTGAAGTATAGCATCCTGCAGAAATATGTACATATGTATGAATATAATTTGAGGCCTATTTATGCATACAGCGTATGCATAATGCAATGCACTTTATTTGCTTATGCACCATATATGCACACTACATACATAAATACGATTTTGCGAAAATATCCATTAATTACCTCAATTGCTATTGAGCTTCTAAGCACTTGTGTAAATATTATGAAAGCATACAACGCACTTCTGCTTAAATAGGTTATTCTAATATACCTGTGCATGTGTGCACATAAATACACTCGGCGACAAAATTCGAAAAATCAGTACACTCTTATTGCCACTTATTTATGCAAACTCAAGACCGAACGCTGCCAAAAACATAGAAATTAGGCCAGAAAAAATGTGGTAATGATGTTATCCAGTGCTTGCTTTATTATATTTGTATTATGAACAAAAAAAGGTTACGGTTCTTAAATATGTATCTGCATATATTACAAGTCTCTGTGCGGTGGGCCCTTAAATCTCAAGCTTGTTTTAAAATATTTGGTACTGATTTTTTTTTTTTTAATAAAATGTACCCCTATGCTGCTGAAATATATTTATTGTTAGATCATTGCGAAATCGTTATAATTTTTTTTTTTGTTTTTATTTATATCTATTAATGTTTTCTGTTGCTTAAATTGTTAGCTTTAAGTTTACTTTGTATACAAATTGCATTTTCCAACTTAAAAGTCTCAGAGCTACCGCCTCATTTCTTAAATAGATAAAAATATTTTTCCGATAAGAATAATCCATAAATTTGGAATTTGGTTTTTTTCGACAGTCTTTAATCGTTAGGACCGATTTGAATCTCTTATGATCTAAAAAATTAATTAGAAAATAATGGTTATAATATGATCTAAAAAACAAAAATCAAAAATTACGAAAGAAATTTTTTGCAACAATAAATATTCCAAAATAACGATTATTTTTAATTGAAAAGATAAAAATCATAAAATAACCGTTAAATTCGATCACAAAATAGAAATCAAATTTTAACTGTAAAACTTTGATATATATTATATGATCATAACATTTATGTACGTTCCCTGCTACTGAGACAAAAATTTTATTTTACTAAAAAACCCTATTTTACTTTCATTTGTGTGGTACTACATGGCCATAACATTATCATTAACATTATTATTAGTCATTATCCAACCTGTGCCAGATGTCTAACTACTCTAAAAGTTGTTTCTAACATCCTTATTCTATTTTGGCCAGTGCATTGTACAAGATGCTAGCGGTAACTAGGAGGTATTTCTGGCTCAAAGCTCTTTATTTAGTATTTTGTATTTCGATCAAAATATTTTTATTAGTAGTTTTGCTGCTGAGTGTACATCACATACACACATATGTAAATGCATTTATTTCCGATTACATATTTGTTTGACTGGGAATCTATAATTCAGCTCTCATGAAGTCATTGAACTACTTACATACATATATATGATGATAGCAACTAATATGATTGGCAAATTTACCTGCATACAGTCGACCGCAAATAAATATGATTTGCAATTGAACGCATCATCAAACAAACCGCCTACGCTTGCCTCCCTAACCGCGACCGGAACCATGTGGTGCCTGCCCCCAAAAGCTGTGGAAATTCTGCGAAAGTCCAATTTAATTTATTCCACCGCTAGTCGGCAATCACATTTCCTGCGAACTAATTTGAACTGTACAAAATACTGCAATACTTACATGCATACATATGTATGTATGCAGACAGGTACAGATATTTGCAAATGTATGTATAGCGATTTTTTTATACTATTTATGTTTGATTTTGACACATTTGCTCGCAATCGTACTGAATTCAACTCATTTTTATGGGTAAACACATTTAGTTTTCATAATCAGTTTTTCGTTGAGGATATTGGTGTCGCATAATTTTCAGAATTTCGCATGCAAATCATATTCACATTGATTTGAGTTCTGAATTCTGTAAATATTTAAGGCGGCATAGTTTATTTTTGGTATTCGCTCCTTTCAATGGAGAAAAAGTAAATAATAATTAAATAAAAAATTCTTATCCATTACATTCGAAATTTGGTTACGTCTGAGACAAGTCTTAGTATAAAGGATTACAATCAGCCAATTGTGCCAGAGTAGTGCGGATCTATCGAGACTGCTGATGCTCTTCCTCTGTAATGGGGGATAGTCGAACTCCGATGACGGCGTTCACGTGGCGTGAGTTGGTGATGGTCTATGCATGAATGTCATTGATTGCCTGTCTGTCTGTACAGCGTAGGATCTAGTGGTTGATTTACATATCGATGGTCCTGTGCGGTCACGGCACAATTCTAAATACAAAAAAAAATAAAAGCCCTTACTACTGTTAAGTGGCTCATGTCTTTAGTCCTTCTCGAATCCACGTCTAACCTTTAGTATTTACTTTAGCATTCCCTACTGCTTTCTTTAGTAAGAGTTGAAAATGGATTAAACAAGGATTAGAGACAAGAGCCACTTAACAGTAGTAAAAGTTTTTATTTTTGTGAATTTTGTATTGTGTCGTTATTGCAGAGGACCATCGATATGTAGTGCTAGATATCGCAATACTTTATTATACAGCCCAATTCTTAATATTCCCGGGGAGTTTGTTCTCCGGGAACTTGTCTCTCCCGAGAAAGAAATCCTCCAATAATTAACTCCCAGGGAGTAGCATTTTCCCCGAAAATTTGGGTGGAGGTAATTCGAGCTTCGAAAAAGAAGTAATATATGTTGATATGAAACTTTTTTTCGCTCGTTTGGCTGTAATTCTAGACTCCAATGAATCGTCGGAAGAAGGGATGGGATGGCGATCGTGGTTAGGCTCGGTTAAGCTTAAGATAATGTACAAAAATAGGCTAACATAAAAATAAAACTGACTTTCATTTATCGTCCGGACTAGATATAGGAGTTTTTTCTCACATATATCCCATTACTAATTAACATTTGATTTTTATTAGTAAGTTATTGACTTTCATCAAAGGATCTATTGTATTTGTAATGTACTTCAATCTAAAAAAAATCACATGCAAATAATAAATTGTATTTATCCTTTTCTTCTTACAGAAACATCAATATTCAGCGTTGAGGGAGTGCACTTATTTCCTGAGCCGAATCGGCAAAATAAATGAAAATTAAAGCAAGTCCTTTCGGTGGATGGTGTACGTTTCTATTGTTAGCAGCAACAGCCATAAATATTGTAATTCAACTTTTTTACTTCAAGCTTAATTTTTGTATAACAATTGTTTCAATTTTCTATATTTTTATTTAATAATTTTATGTAGTTGTAAAGCAAAGTTGAAAAAAAAACAACAACGCCACAATTGATTTGTAAAATTAGTTAATTATCAGCGAAAATGTGAGATAGAAAAGATACAAACAAAAACAAAAACAAAAACACACAAAAATGTACTAAGTAAAATAACTAAAGTGACTATGTAAAACACGACAACAACAAGAGTAACAACACACACGTACGATAACACCTAGCCAGATACACATACACAACTATTTAGCCATGTAAATATTTACTTACATAAATAAATAAATAAAAAGTGAAAAAATTGCAAAACTAGACGAATGAAAATTAAAAAAAAAAAAACAAAAACTTACAAATATCACTTAGTAACAAAATCGATTCAATTATAGTAATAAATAAAGGTAAAAGTGAAAAAATTAAGATGAGCACTAAAATTATATTTTTAAAATTTTAATAAAATTTGACAGCAAATAAGTACGGCAAAAATAGTTAAACTTCTTAGCATTCTTCGAAAGCGAAAACAGAAAACAAAAAATACAAACGAACAAATGAGATGAAATTGAAAGAAACACATTTTAAAAGTATTAAACAAAAAACAGCAAAGCAGTGTCAAATTTTTGGAATACAAACCTACATAAATTTAGAAACATAGACGAGAACATGTCGGAATAAATGCAAAAACAAAAACAATAGCATTAAGCATAACAACAGACAGGCGTACATACATACATACATACTTAACATAACATAAAACAAACTATTATGAAATCAACTCAAAATTACAAAAACTAAATTTTTAGAAATTATAATAACTGATAGTCAAAACCAAAACGAAAACTGTAAAACTCTACCAAGTAATTAGATTATAAATTAAACACATGTTTTGTATTTTATATTATTTTCTCAATTGAACACGTGCCTCAAGGTCCTCAGGTCCTCGATGAGCGTTAGCAGCAACCTCTTAAGCACGCAATAGTTTTTTTTTTTTTTTGAATGGAACAAATTTAACAGAGCGCAGTCTGTGTTATTCTTGACATAGAAGGGAACTCGCTTAGGCAATTTTAGGGTTGGGCGTTGTTCATGAAAGCCCACGAATCCAAAACAAATTCAACACCAACTTTTACCAATTTTAAAAATCGTAAAAAAAATTAAACTAAGAAAAAAATATTATACATACATATGCAGTTGCTGTTGTAGTTAGTAGACGGCGAATAGTAGTTGAAATATTTATATAGCCAAAATAAATTAATTTCGAAAAATTAACTTTTCATAATACACTCAAGGAAGAGCATTTAAACGAAAAAAAACGAATATATTGCGTGTTTACATTCAGAACCATTGATGGCTGACATGACGAGCGAGCATCAATATGCAAAAATTTTAGCAAACAAGATTTTTTTCCGATTAATTTAGGCTTACAGATATTTTTATCAAATCATGAATTTCGTAAAATTTTGCGACGTCTCGAAAAAAAGTGAAAGCGTTCTCGCCTGTCTTAGCAGTTTCATTGAAGCGGAGAAAAGAGAGCTCGTGATTTATGAAGAAAAGCTTCGAAAGAAAAATTTTAATGATTTTTGGCGAGTTTAATGAGATTAGGGTGTACGTTAGGGTGATAAGAACTGAGATCTGATGGGTAAATACTAAAACGAGGTACTTGAGGTCAATGAACTTTAGAACAGAAAGTTGTCTACTCGTGATAAAAACATCTAGATATCATAATTTCCTGTACAACTATTGATGCCCAAGATATGCCAAAAGGCGACCCCTACCAACGGCAAAAAAAAAAACAAAAATCGAATCAAAATTCTTCCTAGCCAAAAATGTAATGATTTCGGGATATCTATAATTTACTGGGATTAGGGAGGTAGGAATAGATCTCACTTAGAGCGGACGTTGGTCAACTCTCAACATTTGACGCATGAGTAAGTCCGGCAAAGCTGACAGTTGTATAACCTTTCATTTACACAAGATAAAGTAGGAGTCCAGACAATAAACTGTCTGCAAAATCAAAGGGAGTAAAGAAGACAATAAGAGGTGTGTGAAGATATTAGTAAACAAGTATGAATGAATACATATAAACCTAAAGTACGCGGTCATAAAGAACAGCTGATTTTTGTTTACAAACGCAACACCTTTTCATTGTGGCGTCTCTCTACGTTAGGCATGCCACTTATTTCGTATACTTTTCCGGTATTGACGTACAAGTACCCATTCAGACGGCCGCTCTATTGTGGTCTGAGAGACATGTATGTATGCTCCTTCGAGTCAATTTCGGTTGAGCAGCTTTGAAGGTTAAAGCTGGAGGATTAGCTTCGAAAATTTCCTGTATTATCAAATCCTCATGTCTTGTGGTGGCTCGGCTAATAACGAGATTTGGCAATTCTTCCACGTTTTTGGGCACCAAAAAAAAAATAAAAGCCTTTGACTTTCAAGACATCTTTTTGCATGGGAACGAAGATAGACTGACAGTAAAAGTTTAGCCTTTACGAAACTTATTTTACCATTCAACTCATTAAGTGAAATTTTTTACCGATTTCTTTCGACCACAAAATTTCGCAATCAATTTGGCTTTTTCGAACTCGCTATCTAGCCGATGCAGATTTTTATTGCGATTCATCATGAAATTAGGGTTCTACATGTAAACACGCAATATATATCTATACATACATAGGTATATACATTTGTACGTAAATGTGTGAATATATTTACCTTTATTACTCAGTCAGTTTTCAGTCATCTGTCGATCGAAAATACCCAAAATACATTGGAAGTATGCAACATTTAGGCAGCAGCTTCATGATTTTACTTCTTTATTACAAATTTATTTACACATTTTGGCAAAACTGTAAGGAGAAATACTCAAAAATTCTGTAATTCTTCGACTTTTCGTAAATAAACTTGCTCGCTTCGATATACACTTCCATGGATATTAGCGTGGGCCGAAAATCCACTTTTTTAGAATTTTGAGTGGTTATAGCAAAAATATGGCCCATTATGCTCTGAAAACAATTTGTGTGAATGATGACAATTTTTGGCCAATATCCTGGGCTCGCCCAAGTCCCTAAAACTTCATCTGCTAAAAAAATTTTTTTTATATACTAAATTATGTAGGACTAATACTTTCGAAGATAATTGCAATTTAAGTAAAAAAAAAATGTATAAATGAATGTGTTTATTAGTTTTTATTTTTTGAGCACATTGAACTTTGATGGTCTTGGGAGAGCCTGAGTTATTGGCAAAAATCATAATGAACCATAAAATTCTAAAAAAAGCGGATTTTCGGCCCACGCTAATACATATGCACACACTTTCTAAATTCAGCTGCTGCAAAAACAATAATAGTAGTAGGTAACTATAATAGGTAAATAAGTTTACAAAAAAGCAGGCAGATTTTGTTGTAATTATTCACTTGCTTACAAATTCCTTTTGTGTTTAGTTTTAATTTTGTATTTTTAGATTTTGTCTTCCTGCTTAAAAAGATTTATTTCATTTAAGATAAAAGTCAAAAATTATTCAGAGTTAAATGTTATTTGCGTGAAAATAATTGCATTATTTGTATGTATATGAGTAAATATGTTTGCCAATTTAACTATAAATTAGTTGTTAATTTTATTATATTGTAAATAAATAAATATATCTATATGAAAGTAAATACAATTACATACATATTTGAGTTGCCGTGTTTTATTTGATTTGCTACATTATTTTTAATTTGATTATTATTATTTTTTTTTGGTTTTAAATAGCAGCTGTACATTTCTCATTTGATATCCTAGCATTCGACATATGAGAAAAAGGACACATTTTTGAAGACTTTCTCTAAATTTAATATGAACGTGCACAGAGTAAAAGCGCTCTCTTATCGTTACTGGTGTAAATACAAATCGCAAAAGTTTAACTTGGCGATTTCTAGAATCCCATTCCTGAAAAAATTGGTTTGCCATGAGATCTTCTGCATTTCTCCTTACACCAAATTTCACAACACGTAATATCCCATCCTTGAAATTTGTTTTCAGAAAAACGTTATAAAAAAAAATATTGCAATTTTACCACAAGAGTGTATGAAAAGCAGTAAATAACACCAACGCAAACATTTGTTACAATTTTGCACTTTCATAAATACATACATAGGTACACATTTACTTCAAAACAAAAAAAAAATTGTAGTACTAATAGTTCTCTAATTCCATTTAAAATTTATTTTCTTAAAAAAGTTACTGAAATATTTCAAAAAAAAACTCAAGAGCAACCTGCGATATCTTAACCTTAAACAAATGTGCGAAAGTAAGTGAAACGACGAAATGCGAATAAAACTTCGACGTTTTTAAGCGTTTGCGTACATGTACGTAAGTACATTAGGTTGGTCCAAAAAAATCAGTCTTATTTGCAGCAACTCCTCAGAATTTAATAATCAGCCATATCGTCAATTCCATGTGAATAAATCGTTCCCATAATTTAACATGCAAAACAAAAACAAATTGGGAAAAATTGTTTTAGTTATGCTTTATAATTTTTGGGAATATTTGTTCATGTGAAATTCGTAATAGGGCCGAATACCGTTTTTTTTTATTTTTGAAATCTGTTAATATTTAACTTTGCCGCGGGGGCTTCGAAGTTTGCCATTTATTTTATATGAGGAAATAATTTTCGTAAATTTCGTAGAATCGGTAAACCAATATTTTAAAATACGTTAAGAGCAAATATTTTTTCAGAGAATACATAGAATAATAAATATTCAAGTTTTTTTTTCTTAATTCGGGCCTAGATAAACTTTTCTAAAATCCGTTTGCAGTGTTTGAAAAAAAAATTACTCAACTCGATACTTTTCCATTTTTTAACAAAATCAGTAGAAAATGTTCCACTTTGCGGCGGCACGGTTAAATATTAACCGATTCCAAAATAAAAGCTTTTTCTTATTTTTGAAATTCTTCAGTATGGGGCGTGCAGTATGAAAATACCTGTGTAATTTTGTACCACCCTAATGTACAGAGTTACGAAAATTAGCATTTACATAGATTTAAAAAAAAATTCTGTGTTTATACCTACATACATGTGTAAAATAACCGAATGCTATGTAGTTATCGAATAGCTGATCTAGATTAGAAAACAAACTCGCCGAGATCGGTAAACCAACTTAAAATAAGTAGGTACTCAGCAGCTAAATACATAAGTGAAATAAGAACTGTTTTCCAATAGTATAACTTGTACTAAGAAATAAACTTTCACGTAATACATATGTATGTATGTATGTTAGGGCGGGTAAATTTTTCTTTTTACAATGCGCGTATAGCATGGGAGGAAGAAACCTTGGGTCTAAAATCAATTTGGGGTTTGCCAAATAGCGAAAATAAGTTTTAAAGAAAATGTTAAAATTTTCGCTGTTGCGCTTTCTGATGAAAGTTTTAAGAAAAATAAGATTAGTGCAGAAATGGATTCCGCATACTAAGAAAACCCCTATAGCACGTTTTTAAACATAATTTTAGCACTTTTTTTACGACACCATCGCAAAATGCTAAGAAACCTATTTTCGCAATTTGGCAAACTCCAAATTTGATTTCAGACCCACGTATACGTAGAATCTTTTTGTGCTATACGCGAGTAGGCGAAAAAATCTCCCGTACAAATTGACCCACCCTAATGTATGTATGTTTGTATGTACATAGGTGATGTTGTTTATGGAAACTTCAACAATACCATTACAAGAATTCCTTAATTAATCCATACGTGCATACATACATATGTACATTACTTACAATTGATGCCCATATTTACGAAATTTAGTTGAGAAAACGGCTAACTCAGTTTGAAATAAAATTTTGTGTTTTGTTTACACGCACATACTACATAAACTGAAAGTAATAGTTATAAATCAATAAAATATGCAATTAAACTGATTAACAGGAAACCACCAACTGAAAGTTAAAAAAAAAAATAGAAATTCTTAAAAAAATTCCATTAGCAATAAAATTAATGAAATAGTGTAAATACCTACAACTAAATACACACATTGCACGCGATACAAAAATTAAAGAAAAAATTGCGTTAAAATACTGTTCACAGTAGATATTTGAAAAATACCAAAAATAAATTCAGAGGAAAAGGAAAGGAAATGGACTGGATAAACAAATGAAACTAGACATACAAACAAAACACAAAAAAGTGAAGAATAGTGCCACTGCGTGAAGCATTATGTATGTACTTGAAAATTGATCAAAAATACATATTTATGTAATTGAACTGAGATCAAAATCGTAAAGATAATAATGGCGGCAATGGAGGAATGCAAAATCAAAAACCACATACATACATACATACCTAGAAGGGAATCATACTCATTGCACATAAATACATATAAGTGCATGCATACATACATACACTCGTAACTACCAGCTTCAATGAGTTAAACAGATTTGTGCTTAAAATTATTCGGACCCATCAATAAGCATAAACTCCACAAGTATTTTTTGATTTTTTGTAAATTTTTAAACAGATTTTTTCTGAGCTGCTGAAATTTTCAGGCATTCAAAGAATTTTTATTGTACCCTCAACGACTTGCCAAATTCAGGCTCTCAGATTGGTCAAAAACAGCTGTGGAAACGACCCCTTCGTGGGCGAGTAAATAAGTGAAAATGCTCTACAAAAAATCTCCACCTGAAGCTTTACACCATGATAAAAATATAGTAAGGTAGAACCGCTGAGAGTCACTTTTAAAATTCTTGACGTTTCCAAACAATTTAATTTTTAAATTTACTCACAAACTCACACACACAATTTCATTTTCAATCTCAAGCAACAACAATTTCGAACAATTTCAATTTTTTATTTTCACTTTTATATGATTTTAAAATGTTGGCAAACTTCAAAAAAAAATCATGGCCGACAAATTGAGAGAACGGTTCTACCTTGCTATGTTTTTATCATGCTTTACACCACATCGTCTACGAAAAACGTCACTCAAAAGAAAAATCACATCTTACTTGAAAAAAAATGGCATCATCAGAAAATTAAAAATTTTTGCACGCATTCAAAGAAAACAATTACACGCAGGCAACGCGACATACAAACATGCGAAAATCATTAGATTCGTACTTGCGTATGAAGAAACGAGTTTGTAACGCACTTTGCACTTTCCCATCCCGGAGTTACGTCCATAGTTTTAAGTAAAGCAATAAATGATCGCAAGCGATATTTTTAATATTTTTCCATTGAGTACATTTTTGCATTGCAATTTCTTTTGCGCATAATCGTTTTAACGAGCTACATACATAGATACATGCTGGTATACATAAATAAGGAAGGCTTAATTAAGGCTACAAAATGATCGATGAGTGAAAGTTTAAAAATAAATAGGCTTAAGTTTAATACGACAAAAAAAACTGAAAAAAAAATTGTAAACATAAGATTATAAGAAGAAAAGAATGTTTGCATCTATTGGCAGCTTTTTACCATCGTTTTGGTTTAATCGATTTATATGCATACATACATATGTACTTTCATTGCCATTGGCAGAGCTCGATCGTGTGCACTAGTTCATATGAATATATGTAAAAAATTCACGCTAGTAACCATTATATATCCTTCTAAAGGCTTATGTTTGAATAGGTATTTATAATAAAAATTAAATCTTTTTTCTATTAACTTTTTGAGGGCATTTATCGAATCACTGCATAACTTGTGCATACAGGTAGTTTTACTTGTACCTACCAGTAATTTCAGTTTAATGGTACTTAAGAGAAAATTCCACCTCACCATAACATAGTATTGTGAACAACCTGCGGAAAAAGTGCATAAAACTTAGTAATGTTGACGAAAAAGAACGAAGCCATTTCGAAACAAAAGATAAGTTCACAGCCAGAAAGCATTAAGACTGGTTTCCACTACGTAAGTGGCTACAATCGCCAGTAAATATACGGTCTCATACGGGAAGAAGAGGACCATAATTCGTAGAAAAGTAATTACGGAAAACTTAGCATAAATTTTTATCTTAGCTGAAACCGACACGGGTGAACATATTGGTTTTCCTTATTCTCTATTTCCCATTCCATTTTCTGTTATAAGGATAAGTACTATATTTACGTTCAAATGCTCGGTTATACATAGGCTAAGTAGTCCGTATAGCATTTTGGTATAAAGAACATGTTTCTACAACTTGCTAAGTGAAGTTCTTAAATCAAACACGACTGAAAGAGAGGTCAGCAATCTCGCATTAGGTACCATTTACCTATATTGCCGATGTACAATGGAGCAGCATATCGATTGTTCAAGAAGCATCACAGAATATTAGGTTCATATCCTGAGCCAGTTAAGAACCTGGTAACCCCAGGTAACCTGCTGCAGCGAGAGCTTCTATTCTAGAATCAAGCCCAAATACTTGACTATTAGAAAGCCGCCGAGAATACTAAAATTGAACGAAACTAAAAACAAGTTTTTCTTATTAATTCATTTTTTCAAGCAAGCAAGTTGATTTTCTTTCCGAAATGTAAATTTTAAAAGTTATTCCTATAAATGCAACATCTAAGTATTATAAATTTGTACATATTTTTAGGCTTGTTTTTTTTTTTTGCATAAAAATCCAAAATCTATTTATAAACACGCTCTATAAGAATTTTCACATAAAATCAACAAGTAAACTTTATCGAGATTTACTCGTTGCTAAGAGGTCCATTCATGCGAGCATGATGTGAAAAAATCTCACGGAATGAACATGAATCGCGCGATTAACATTGAGTTAAAAAGTCCTGGAAAGCAAGAGGGTACGAAAAGAACCCTTCCAACTCCAACTTTTAACAAGAAGTATGTTTGAACGGGTTTGTGAAATTAGGTTTGGAGACAAAAACTGTGAGGTAACCCATATACTACTAGTTACTAAAGCCACTCAAGACCTACACATACGAATTGGACTATATGCATGCATAGTACATGCTATCTGCGAGCGAAACGAAGATAATGAAGGGATTCTCGGATCGCGATTTTGGGTCTGAACGGAACATCAACATAACTTGTTGGAACGCAATCAAACTGTAACCTATAGTTTTCAAACATTTGAAAGTCTTCAAATATCTTCCTTTCCAAGGTATCATTCACGAAAGAACTTTCATTTTATTTACCCAAATAAATCGAATAGAGCAGAAGCTCAACCGAATATCGTTTGTTCTTCTAAAATTGCTGACACATTTTATGGCACTGTATGCAAGATAAGTATATCTTCGACTTATATACATACATAAATGGCGAAAGTAGCACTGCAAAATTTTTCAGTTGAGCGAAAAAAAGCCGGTGAGAAAATTATAGTAGAGCTTAAAGCTGTGTTGCCATTATACAAGTATAAACATGCAGAGATATCGAATAAAGAAATAACTAAACATAAAGATATAGCAACTGAAGTTTTCCAACGAGCGAAAAAATTAAATTGTTTAATGGAAACAGCTGCTGGCAATTCGGAAACACCTGGTACAAAAAGTACAGTTAGTTAACCATGCAAATACAGCAACGATCTAGCTAGGCTGGCAAACCATCAAAAATCGAGCTGTAGTCCTCTAATACTACACACACATTTTTTTTTTAGTTTTGTAGTAGATTTTTGTCAACTGTCATCTATTTAGTGATGATAATGGATCTCAAAGTACCGATTATTTCAAAACTTAAACCGTACCTTTGTTAAAAACAAATTCTACCTTAAATTACAAAAAAAAAAATTTAAAATACTCGTAACCTAACGTAAATAACACGTAAAACTTAATATGTAGCGAAAATAATTGCACTACTACTTACTAGGGAGTTTACTGAGTGTGAAAAAGAAAAAAAAAACAAAAAATTAATACGTAGTAGTTATTGAAACTGAAAATCGAATGGTGAGATGTTTGTTATACTAAGTGCGCTGTATGTAAATACACTAAAAAAAATAAAAATTTAAAAACATAACTAATTAGTAGGGAGCATATTTTTAAAAATAGAATATAAAATATCCAAAGTAGTTAATGTAAAAGAAAATAAAACAAAAAAAAAACAAAAAATACTTAAAAACTCACATGCTCTTCAATGTCTTAGAAGATAAGCAAGTAAAAATAATAAATAATCAACTATTTAGAAATAAACAAAATTGTTTTAATAGGTATTTAAAATATACGAGCATGAATTTGTAGAGAATTTACTAAAAAAAGCAACAAAAAGTACTACACTTACACAAAAAAAAACAATGTACAATAATTTGTAAAAGATATAAGTATATAAAATAACAAAAAATTGTAAAAGAATGGTTTTTGAATGTTATTGAATATGAAATAAATTTTATTTATCGTAAATGTAAGTAAAAAAATTTAAATATAATTTATAAGTAAAGTACACAAATAACTAAAAGTAAAAATATTATGTAACAAAAAAAAAATTCAAAACAAGGAAATACTTAACTCGAAATTGTGAAAAAAATTATACGGTAATTACTCATGTAGCGTGAAATATGATCAAATCTTAGAAATTTAGTAAAAAGTCCAAAACACAAAAAAACAACAAAAACTAAATGTGAAACGTTATCGAGTCGAAATGCTGAAGATAAAAACTTGCAAATGCAAATCGTAGAAATTATGAATTTTAATGAAATTGAACAAAAACAAAATTGAACAAAAAACAAAATAGAACACAAATAAATAAGTTAAAAGAAAAAATAATGTAGAAAGAATGCAGTGTTTAACTTAAATTTAAGTAAAATTGAAATTTAAATAATTACTATATCGAATGAGCCAGTAAATCGATATTTGAAATAAATAAAACGAATGAGTGGATGAAAAAATTGAAAAAAAAAAATGTGTATATTTTCCAGTTGTTCGAGATAAGGTGAGTATGGACGATAATACTCCTAAGACAAGAGCCTAAGGCAAGAGCTAATTTTAATCGTTTCTTCAACAAAGTCTTAATACCAAGATGTACCGAAAAGAAACCCATTGGATATACATATGTATTATGAAACCTTGAAGACGGCTATAACATAACATAACCCAATCGACAAGATTAGAAAAAAAGAAAGTATAGTACTTCTGCTGATTCAAGTTCCCTTAGAAGAGCTAGTTTACATAAGGTAATAATGGGCACTCTTAATGTTTAACACCCAAACGTCTACTTAAATTTAATCGATAACAATAAGAACAAGTCCAGAAAATACACTTTTTTCTCCTCAATTGACGGGTGAAATCAGCCGTGCTACTATAACGATTAAGTATCTGGTCCGGCGAACTGAGGCAAAAGCCATACAGGTCCATGACGTGTACGGTTTTTGGTCTTAACAACAAAAAAATTATATTGGAATTGTATGACCTTTTCATGTATTACGGCGAGTAGTTGATATTTGCCCACTACGGGGGAACAGCCTTCTGAATCGTAAGATCTTGTCGAGGGTATTGTGTAAATCCCACCGTCAATATATTGATAGGGCCCTCGTATATCAAGGGAATACGATCTGCTCGGAATTTCGTACGGTGTCGGAAGGTGCAGTGCTGGTTATCTTAGGCCTACATCGGAGACATCCTATCGAACTCTTGGTCCAACAAACGTACAGCTCAAACCAAGGCGATCTTCATGGAAATCGCTAACGGGACGTCGCACATTTGGAGCAGTTGCAACACCTGATCTCATCGGCTGTCTGGCAAGAAAACATGGCAAAGTCGACTTTAATATCACTCAGCTTCTGAGTGGGAATGGCTGCTAAGTACCGCAGCGGACATACAAGGAGTTTTAATTCGGATTACAGTTCCACACTACAGAGTTCAAGCTTTCGCTGCTTCCTCCTTGTATAAAAAAAATATAAATCACGTGCAGCGAATCCAGTCCCTTTAACCTGGGGGGGTATTCAAAGCGGTATCCCCTGGTGGTAGCGGAGGCAGAGAGACACCACCTCAGCGATGGAAAGACCAGGAGGAGATGAATTTTGCTTAGCTGTCACAGAAGAGAAACGACTAGCGTGCTTTACTGAACTCCGTCGAAATTGCTTAGGAGGTTACAGTGCAAACCGAAAAGATGATGAATTATTGGGGGTATTCAGAAAATTGAGCAAATGAGCTAGCACTCAGGCAAAAGAGCTGATTAGCTCAAGCAAAAACTTTGACAACATTCATTGCTATGAGCTAATCAGCTCTTTTGCCCCAGTGCTAGCTTATTTGCTCAATTTTCAATTGTCACTTGCGCAATTTGGTGAATACGCCTATTATATTTCGGCTGGGTCGCTTACTGTCTGTCAAGATATTTATAAACATGATGCATTTGTATCAGCTGGACTCACATTTTTTTCACAGCACGTATCATGATTTTATTTTTAACAACGTAGCCTTACAAAAATTATAATTTATCTTACAAATTTTAAACGAAAACCAATAACAAAATACAATGACTAGCAGCAAGTCTTCGACATTAGTCTATGTAACCGAAGGAAAGATGACTTAATTCATGGGAACTGCACAATTGCAGGCAACTACGACTTCGGAGCTAATCGATATTCATGCAATTCATGAGTTTTCAATTTTTTCTCCAAGTTTTAGTTCTACAAAACTTATTGACATAAGAAAATCGTACAATACACCATTCATTTTAGTAAAAGGTATACAAAAATTATTCCACTGCCAACAGCTCAATTGTAGGCAGCATTTAAATTCTTATCAAGATGCATGCTTCAACATGTCGGAAATACATAAATACAAAGTCATTAGTAGTTAATCACAGCTGCAGAAGACACGGCGCGCGTGCAATTCAATAAAAGTTGTGAAAACTGTAAATATAGTAGATAATATTAAAACAAAAAAACACGAAAGCAATTTTTGATGACGAATGGATTTTGATTTTTGATGCTGAATAGTTACCAGCAACGGCCATGACCTGCCGAATCGACCAAAATAAGATTCATATTCAAAAATGTACTTAGCAAATATATTGAGAATAGATATAAGGAGACGAATTTTGAAAAGATTTGGCACAACGCTTAATCAGGCACATCTGGCCAATTTCAAAACTGGCAGCTTGTTTTGCTATTCTGCAGTCAAACGTAGATGTTTTTGTAGTATATTCGAATACACACATGTATGAAAGTACATATGTACTTACATACTAGCATAAATATAAAATACATACACACACTTGGATACTCTGAAAAACTCAGCAAGTTTCTTGCTAGGCACTACGAGTTGTGGTCTAAAACGCTTTAAACTTTTTTTGCATTTTTTTTTTTTTCATTAATAAACAATTATTTGTATGTTTCTTGGTCGAATATAAAATTAAAGTGAATTTTTTCCACAAAATGTGCGAGTAATCTGCTGGCAAGAAATTTCCAAAGAGTAAACATTTTATTTGCTGTAAACATTGTTGGACCACCAACACAATTTCGAGGTGCTCAGTGGGGTGTTAACGGCTTGTTCGCAGAATCCAATGGTGCTTAATTTATAATTTATCACTTTTTAGCCATTAATAGGCATCATTACCTATGTATTTGCAGCACATGAAAGTAGAAGAGTAAATAATGTTGAGCACGAGCTTCCAATGAAAATTACTAATATTGGATTTATTTTTTCAAGAAATTCTTGCAAAATTTATTCCTTATATACTTTAGACCGTACCACGGTATAGAGATAGATTTTGAGTCCCCACTATAGAAGTTTTTCGGGAACGTGAAAACATTTTGTTTCGAATGAACTAACTGTTGAGTTCAGCGTGCGATTCATAATTGTGAATTTTATATGATAGAGTGCATATGAGCAAATATCACGAGTTGTTTTTTTTTAGTATCACTCCCTTCTCTAAAGCATTCTTCTTGCATTTATTTCACTCAAAGGAGTTCCAGAAACAAGCACAATAAAAAAACAAATCAAGTATTTGAAAGATTTTAGCCTCAAAACATTTATTTAGGCGAAAAAGTACCGAAATTACTCATTTTTTCATTGTCATTTGAAAAAATTATAAATGTTTTTTTTTCAATAACTTTGGGAAGTTTTCAAGTAGAATGTTAATATTAGAGTCATGAGAAAAATGACAGCTGCCACAGCTATTTTGTAATTTTTTAAATTTTACGATTTTTTCAGTTTTACTAATTTAAGATACTTCAAAATGTTAAAGTTAAACGCTGAAAATGTTCTTAGCATTCTAGTCTGTCACCAAATTAAAAAAAAAAATACATTGAGTAAAAGCTGATTACGATTTGAGAAACTAAAATTCCATTTTTTTTTTTTTATTTTATTAATGTATTATTTTACGCGGTTTGGCGTTACAAAGATTATTTGAATTTTTAAAGAACCGAGGAAAATTAGGGTGAGAAATCTCGACAAACATCCGAGTCTATGTTTGGACTGTGTTACACATTGTGGTTGTTCACGCTTGCCTGGTTATCAGGTTAACTGCTTAAAAATAATTTTTCTGATATGTATTTTGTTTTTGTACAAAAATAAATTATACTACAGACAAATTATTTTTAACCAGATAACCTAATAACCAGGCAAGCCTGAACAACCACATTGTAATAATATTAAAAAAGGTTTATACCTCTGCTTTTTCTCTATTTCTAAATTTATCGGTACTGGTATTGATAAAAATATCGATAAAATCATCGGTATATTATTCAATACACACAACAACACTCAAAAGGCAATTGGCAATGAGACAAATTACATTAATTTAGGTTGTCAAATTATGAATACACACCAAAGGAGTTGTAAAATTTGGTCACCTTTTTTATATATATAAACTTGAAGTTGTAGATCAGAGGTCCAAAACTGGAATTACAATTTTTTTTTAATGAAAGCTTTTGAGGAGCTCTAATTTAGAATTTTTAGCAATTTTGAAGAAAATGGGTTTTACTTTTCCTGGTAATACATTTTTCATTATAAAAACTAGTTCGAAACAAGCTTATAATTTGATACCTTAGCAAAATTTTTCGACATGTAAATACGACAAAATCTCATACATTCACTCAAAAATAATATCATAATTTTTAGCAAATTTCGAAATGAACAAAAAATTATTAAAAACGTTATATTTAGCTTCAGCGCTTAATTATAATCTTCCCCATTTTTGGGATCTTCGAAAAGCTGGTATTGCATAAAAACCAAATTTCAACGTTGATGTAAAAAAAATACATAAATATTTATTTAAATCACAAATCGGTAGTCGAAATCATAAAGCACCGTCCTATTGCTTAAAAAAATAACAAAAACGTATGCATAACTTCAATTACGAGTAATTTGTAAGTGTACTAAATTTGGCAAATAAAATATTATGTAAAAGTCGAACTAAATTACGGGCTATTGGCGTCAAATAGTTTATCACCGCCATTAGTCTGGCTGCTGAAAAAGATGATGAATTGCTGTCGGACGCGTTTTGCATGCGCTACAATTTAGTTAGCTGATTCGTAGAAAGCGAATGTAAACTATGAAATGGCACTCATCAACACTCGCCTCCAGGCAATAAATTAAAAAAAAAATGTGCCAAAGTATAGAATGAGTGAATGGCAACCAAAAATATTTTTGACATTTTGATTGCTGTTATTGTTGTATCCAGCAAAAAGAGAATTTTGATTTTAAAATTTCTACTCCACTAATACATATGTGCATTAGGGTGGTCCTTAAGAAATCAAATGAAAGAAATTTATATGTGATACGACTATAGTAGCATCGACGCAGGGGTTGAGGCTTAGAAATTCAGATGTAAAACTTGGTTCCTAGATTTAAAGACCGCCCTAATGTGCATACATATTAATCACTTTAACTACCTTCCATTTGGAGTAAACTCTGATTTGGGTAAGAATTTCAAAATTATGACTCTCATACGTACATAAATATGTACGTGTTTATGCCAGATCATTTTCAATTTTTAACAAAATCAATATATCAAATACTATTCTAAGCATTCTAGCAATTACCAATTTCCATTCATGCCGTTTTGCTTGTAATTACTTCATGCATGCATAGGTAATTCGTAATAACTTATAATATATTCATTCATATCTGTCTTAAAGTCATCTTAAAAGCTCCAGTTAACTTATTCATACCAACAAAATCACAAATATGAGCAATTGTATATTCAACAGTATGTACACAAGTACACATAACAATTGCAAGTAGTAGTTGAAATGAGCTAACAATGAAACAACGGCATCCATTCCACTAGTGAAGTGTTATCGTAGCAAGACACCTTGACAGCAATTAGTCAGCTACGACAGTTCATAAAGGTAGTTATGAGTAAACGATGGGATCCAAGGGGCGCATACACTACTACTATGTATAAATTTAATTTAAAGATTAAACTTGTTCAAAGAGCACGATTTCAAGAAAACCGTTTTAAGGTTGAGAAATCGCACCGGCGCAGATGGGTATATGGTGAAAGACATCTAAAGTACACTTGAGATATGGTTGGCAATTGAAAAGCACAGCCCTTTAACGGCGAATAAAAATCTTACTTATCTTACTTACTATATAAATCTCTAATCATGCCTGTCTTTATATATGGTACAGAAGCGTGGACCATGTCGAATAAAGATAAGAAAGCTTTGGGGGCTTTCGAAAGAATACCGACTGAGCGGACTTATACAGGGACAATTGGCAAATTTTTTTTTGTCTCTGCCCAAACCGATAGACGATATCGTTTTAACGTTTGTTTTACATTCCCTTTAAAGCTGCTTTTTCAACTTCGCCTATGAGGGGGTTAATGAATACATATACATTATGTACATACAAACTTATTAACACAATATGAATTCCATTTATAATCTGAGGTGTGCCAGCGGCTTATTTGGTCTTGTCTCATTTGCATTAAATGTATTATCTTTAAAATGTACTTACACACTTTTGAACAGCGACGTTTGTATGTATGTACATAAGGGTGGTCTTTAAAAAATCAAATGTAAGATTTTTTTAAGTTTCAGCCCTTCAATCGGTTATACCACTGTCACAGATAAATATCACATATAAATTTTGGTCCCGATTGGAGTCGTTAAAGGCGTGTCGCAAAGCGGTCAAAGACCAGATGCCTCTACAACACACCTTAACCGACTTAAATCCGGACCAAAATTTATATGTGATACCTTCGACTACGGTAGTATCGATTTTGGGTATTAGACGGAAAAAAAATTAATTTTAATTTTTTGAGTCTCCATAGAAGAATCTGTACTTTGCCCACTGTACGACACGCCTCAACCGTCTCCAATCGGGACCAAAATTTATATATGATATTTTGGACTACAGTGGCATCGACGTAAGAGTTTAGGATTAGGAAATCCGGGTAAAAATATGCTTCCTACATTTATGGACCACCCTCATGTACATATGTAGTACCTATATGAGCGATTGAAAATATGTATAACATTTGTATGCCATCTGAGGAAAAATGAGCAAAACATTTTATCAAGATATCAATACCAATAAATATGTAAGGCTTGAATTCTAAACTATGTAATCAAAAAAGGATAAGAAAGGGCGATAATGCTTTGAATGATAAATTTTAAATAAAAGTGCCGCATTTACCACAATATATACGTTTGAAGGGAGTTCAAAAATAATCAAAATAATTGTATAACAATTATTATTGAAATATCTCATCAAGCCGTTTTCAATAAAAATGCATATGTTAGCAAAACTTTGCAAATAAAGATTTACGTACATAAATATTTACTATATATGCATATATAAGCAAGCACCGAAAGCAAAAGTATCTAATGTTTTATTCCCTACCAGCAAGCTTTTTGCATAAGTCTGTCTAGAATGGCATCTAAAGAGTACTAGTTGAACAACTAAAAAACAATTTGCTTCATTTTTAATTATAGTAGCGAACGACTTTTTGTGGTGACGATTAAATAATAAAAATAAGCTATTTATTGTTAATGATTTCATTTTTCTGCTACTTGCATTTCTGGCGAAGATTTTTAATTGTTCTCCAATGTTCACCGGTAATGAAATATTGAAGCAATAAGAAGCTTAATTACTCATAACACATTTATTTTGAATACACATACTTATATTTTATGTGTGTCGTTTTTAAGCCCGTATCTATGATTTTAATTAATTTTTATGTTTTACGAGAAATCGTAAACACAGTTTAGCCTTTGCAGAAAAGTACAATACTCTGTTAGTTACTTACATTAACAATGAAAATGAAAATTAATACAAAACCTTGTATGCTGATTTTATATATTAAAGAACATATGTATGTATTACAAATATATAGCAATTTCTAATTAAATTATTAGTATTTTTAATGATATTGACCTAGTTAATATCATTTCAAAAATTTCATTTGCAACAAAAGAAGCCTTTTACCTTTGGTGAACTCGGTCTGTGGTCACAAGCAATAGCCGCCGAAGTAAAAAGGTAAAAATAACCACTCATGCTCATACATACATATACCCGTAGATGCGTATGTAACGTATACGCCGCGTAGCACCATTCGCAGTCATCTAACACGTTAAAGTTAAAAGTCATATCATTTAAAATTAATTAAATATTGGCGTGGAAGATTTTCACATAGTATTCCTTATGAACATATACATTACTTTCTCCAGGTATGTATATAAAAATTTTGCCAATAAAACTTGTAAAAATGGATTTTTTTTTTTTCAAATCATGGTAATTTTCTACTCAATGTAATTTTTTTCATTTGGTGGCACACTCGTTTTACTACACTAACTTAATTCGCTTTGGCAAGAAGAACATTTTCACCGTTTAATTTTAACATTTTGAAGTATCCTAAATTATTGATATTAAAAAAAAAATCGTAAAATTTCAAAAATTTCAAAATAGCTGTGACAGATATTCTGCATGCTGCCGTTTTTTTAATTTCGTGGTAAACTCTTGAAACTTCACAGATATATTGTATTTGATGTCAACTTGCTTATATATGTAAGCATGTATTTCTAGCCTTTTTAAGCTATAGGGGTACAATATTTTTTTTCTTGCACTATGTAAAATATTTGCTTCAGTTCTATCTCAGGCTGTTACTTCGGGCATTAAGAAACTTCCTGGCTTCCATTAGCGTTGCTTTTTTACAATCATCGACTAGTTGGTCTATAACAAATATTTATCGAACATAAGTAATGGTAATTTAGGTGTAGTAATCGAACCAGAAGAAATATTGCGCCTCAGCGTTCAAAATTTTCTTTCAGCAGTTTAAAGCAAGTCTTGAGGGTACGCAAATAAGAATGAAATAAAGTTTAGCGTAACCAAGCGAGAATTCGATTTATGTACATATGTGAGTTTATATAAATATGTATGTATGTATCTATTCAAAGCTATCGTCCCTCATATACCTTCATAAATATGTACTAAGATCTCCTTAGACAGCAAGTCGAAGCATTTTAATTTTTCGGTCGTTTATTACGTTTTTTCATTCAATTTTAATTTTCAAACGTAAATCACTGCAGCAATTTTCTCTTCATTGAATTTTCTTTTTTCTTTATACATATCTATATGCATAAGTATTTATGTAGTAATGTTTACAATTCGTACATATAAGTCAGCATACCTAAAAAGTTTGGATGCACGTAAGGGGTATTTAAGTATGTTGATGTCGGTAGGTTACTCAGACAAAAGGCGCATTAAGATTTTGGAAACTGTGGATACATTTTATGACTCTAGTGTTGTAAGTTATTGATGATACATACTCTTATATATGTACATACATATATTGTAAGTCCAGTAATTGCTTTTGGTATTGCTTTTGATAATATTTGTCGGTATTACTGAACTTTATGTGCATTCTTCTTTTTTATATCACAATTGTAGTATTTGTAAAAAACAGGTAAGCAAATTTTACAGATTGCAAATTATTTGCATTTAGGGAACAAATTTTGATATTTAAATATTTCAGTTACTCCTTCAAAAAAAAATATTAATTTAAAGATCTGATGAGAAGAAAGGTTCAATAATCATTTGTCTCACCAATAATATTCTATGTAGCTTTGCTGGAAGAGCACACATTTGGATAGCGTAAGTAAGAAATGTTACACTTATTTACTCGTAGTATACAATTACACAATTGAAAATTGATTTGCATAATTCGCAATCGCTTTAAATAGTAAACTAATGCTATTAATTTTGTTATACATATATGTATATGGTATAGTGATGACGCTTGCTAAAACTGTGCATATCTAACTAGTTAAGCACATTTCCATATACTTACATGTTAATATACATACATACATATGTATGTATGTATGTACATACGTTTTTCGCTATTTATTTACAAATTAGAGGCACGCGCTGATTAAACATCTATTTATGTATGTAGATACCCGCAGAGATGCCGACAAAAATAATTAATTGGGTTAGATGCACACACATATGTACATTTGTATTTATTTTAAGTTGATATATGTATATGCACTTGCCACGTCACAATTGCAAAAATAATAACAAAGCGCTATAATGAATGATATTAGCTTTAGCCGCCACAACCGCAAATGAATGAAAGTATTGAATTGATAATCTGGCGCAGCCACAGCGAATTAAACGGCGTAAATAATAACAATTAAAAAATTACATAGCTTCAGTAGAAATTTATGTACTACATTGTTGCGAAAATCGAAAAATGTAAATTATAGCATAAATGGCAGTGAATATCGAAAAAAAAGAAAGAAAAAAATAATTAACACTATTATGAGTGAAAAATTTATATTAGAAGAGATTTATAAGCGGATTAAGAACGAATTTCAAGTAGATATTACGTAGTAGTAATTAGAAAGCAATGCATTTTGTTTAACATCTAACTGCACTGGCACGGCTTCCGTAACAGAATAGTTTGAGGTGCGTACGGCCAATCGGTAGGACTCAGGTTATATTTCTGGTCGCACCTCAGGGCAATAACAAACTTCCGAGTGCAATTCGGACCTCAAAATACACACGACAAATTGGAGTAGAAGCTAGGCTGAACTTTAAACAAAAACACTGGCGCCAATTCATTTGACTCGTCGCGACCATTTCTCCCTGGCATCTCTGAATAGTGTTGGGCGTTCAAAATTAGTTGTTTTATGACATGCCTGCTAGCTTCAGAGCTTCCATCGCACCAGTGCGACTGCTGTTAGACAATCTTGGAGCATCTTGACATCTGACGTCATTGAGGGTCGCGCTGCTGGCCCAGGACCAGAAGGACTTGGTTTCACTTGGAATTACCAATTGACACAGAGGTCAAATGACTGGCGTGCTCTGTTGGACTCGGCCAAAATCGCTTAGGCGGTCACAGCGCCAAGTGACACATCGAGACGTGGCTTGGGCATTGGAGTAAACGACTTGAAGCCATGCAGCTCGAGGAACACACTCTGGAATTCAAGCTTCACGCCTACAAGAGGTTTGCCGACGGGATGAAGTAGAGTGAAACGCTGGTTGACACATTCACTACCCTGCTGTATATGGCTTTCATTGGCTCCAAACGAGCACGCTAGGGTTACTTTGGTTCAGTGTCTCGGGAAAATTGCTATTAAAAGCGCTGGGTTTTTGTTACCAAGGAGTATTTTGGGGCTCCGGACGTGTCGGAAATTATTTCTGGTTGTACCCTCGAGCACCTGGTAATAGGGTAGCAAGCACTCTGCTATAATACTAATTCGTCTTGTACCCACGTTTCCTGGATATGGGATAATCTACGGGAAAGTGAAGCAGCTTAGAAGATAATCCGAAAAGCGGTAACAACCACCCCGATTGCCCTCTGATATCCGCTTATGATTCCACAGAATTTTCTTCTCCCCATCCGACTATCATTAGGCTAGCACTAGCCAAAGAAAATACTCTAGTTATAGCCTATTTCCAGCTGAAGTGCCTGTTTCCTGCTGTACATGCGACGGAAGACGGTTTGCGATAAGTAGCCCCTAAAAGTTTAGGTCATTAGGGCGTCTATATTCCTACTCGGTGACATAATCGTGTATTTTACGGGTTGTAAACACGATCATATTAAATTTAACACAAATCCAAAAAGTCGTTTTTGAAATACGAGTGTATTTTAATTTTTTGCTTTGTTAGAATTCACAGGTCATTGACCCAAAGGTGTGTGTAAATGACAGAGTTTAGCACGTACATACACATACATCTACACAAGAAAACACTAATTGGAAAAATATCTACATATGCATGTCTCGTAGTTGAAAGCTTTAACATCTAAATGACGCAAAAATTATTTATAAACATTTGTGCAAGGTTTAGCAACTGCAATGTATCTAAACAAAGAAAACTGTTGTAGACACTTAAGTATGTAGTTTCACAGGAACATTTCATGCTAAAAGCAAGGCAAAATTCTTATGGCGATTACGCTCAACATTTAGCAGCAACAATATATCAGGGCCTCAGCACAATCGCTCAAGTATTTGCCGTTTCGACGTGAGTTTCCGCAAGCGAAAGAGATAACAAACCAAATTATTTTGCAAAGCAAAAAAAAAAAAAAAAACAATTAAAACAAATAATTGTTAAAATCAACGAAAATTGCGAGCGAGAGAGCCGCCAAGACCCAAAGCGCCAAGCAAGCGGGAGATTAGTTGGCTCCAACCAGTTATCGATCAAAGAGACGGCGAGGCGACCAGTATAGACGCGCAAGTCGCCCGGCGCGCACACGATCAGCGGATGGAAATTGAAATACGTTAATAGAAATCCCAAGACGGTTGAAAAACGCGTTCAGAGAATTTTTTTTTCACTTTTTTTATTTATGACGCACGCGTGTGGTGAAGAAGAAATCATTGTATTATAAACATCATTAAAATCCAAGCCTTAATGTTGGTGTTTTGTTAAGAAATCTTGTTTTAAAAATTTGCATATTAACTTGCATACATAAGTGGAAATGTTGAAAAAGTGATTTTAACTAAGCCGCAGAATTTTCGGGTTGGTCTAAAGTAAACCAACCACCAACTACACACCAGTTATTCTGGGTCACACTTACCTCGCCAAGTTAAAAACAAAATCAAAACGAAATGCATTTCACCAGCATCTTCTTAGCCGCTTTGCTGGCCATACAGCTGAGCGAATGCGCTTGGGGCCAACAATTGCCGCCACAAAGTTTTCAAACGCATCCAACGCGCACAAATGTAACCAACTGGAGCCATCGGGTGGGTGCGAAAAGAATAAATGAAAAATAAAGTTAAATATTATAATAAATGTCAAATCACAATAATTAAATAATAATTAATAAAAGCATAATTTAAATATGCGCGTTAAAAAATTTTTCATAACAAGTTAAAATCGAAGCAATTAATTTCACAACACAAATTTTGCTTTGTAGAAATATTTACATCCGGACCTTGGTCATTGCCTCCCGCAATTACAAAAAAAACTGTTTTTTATGTCGGTCGGGCCAGAAATTAAACCTGTATCCTACCGATTGATACATTTACCTCTAGCCACGCGGCGCTTGTTAGAATTTAATTACTTGAAACAATAAATCGAGCTCTAACCGCCAAACGATGTGAGCGAAATTTTTTTCACAATTTTCCTTTTGAAGCAGAAACGTTCCTAGCGTATCTAGACGCATTTCTACATCAAAACGGGCCCGAACTGCTGATATGGTTGCTATGCAACAGTTAATTTGCTGACGGGACAAGCTGTTGCCTGAGGTCTCACTTAACCAATAGATGCTCCTAAATTTAGGCCTACGCGAAAACCTGTGGCCACAATGCACTTGTTAGCGAGGTTTAGCATTCTATTATGTAGTCCTTTCGTCTTCAAATTTACTTCTGTTAGGAGAGGAAAGCAGAGCCTAAAAATGAAATATTTGCATAAAAGATGTTCTTGTGTGCTTTAAGAGTTTCAGTACTTTCCTCGCGTCACATTTTTCATTCTGGATTGGTCCGAACTTGGAGCCCTGATGTGGCCTGAATCCTTCTTTTTCTTATTTGGCGCTACAGCCGTTCGTTAGTTCCAATTTCCTCTACCCTTCGCGGCGATGCGCCAGAGGTACATCTCGAGTAAAGGCAGGTTCTGCTGCAATTGCTTCTTCCATTGTGTTCGTGCTCGCCCTTCTTCATTGGAGCGTCTGGCAATCGTTTTGTTTCTATGCGCTTCACTATGTCCGTGACGTTAAAAAACTCGTACAGTTCGTCATTCCATCTTCTTTGCTACTCGTGGCCCACACGATTGGGGCCCTAGATCTTGCTTAGAATAGGTCTCTCGAAAGCCCACAAAGCTTTCTCATCTTTTTTTCAACATCTTCTATGCTTTTTCGCCATATAAAAGCACGAGCGACGGAAAATTTAGACAGCGTAATCGTAAGGTTCTTTTGTCCCATCCGTGGAAATCTCAGCTACAACTAGGAAATTATCCTATAACAGACTCTGGTTGATTGACTTTGCAGTACCCGAAGCATAGGTGGTATGCAGCACAAAGGCACGCAGCTTTTTGTAATTTAGTCGACCATTTCTACAAGAGACACGAAATCCCAAACAAAAATCCAAAAAATATAGATTCCAAGCCCGTAGTAAAAAATACCAATAATCTGCTAAAAATGCTCTAGTGAAAGTGGGCTCATTTGTGACAAAATAAATATGTATGCAACAGTAAATATATGTACACATTTGTATGTAAATGGAATGTTAATAAATCTCATGTGAAGATGCGCTCTGCTGGAGTTCATTGCACTTGTTCAGGCTGAGTTGCAAAGGCAAATTAACAGCGAAAAAGGTTCCCAAAAACGAGATGACGAGTACTTTTTCATTTTTAATACACTCATAAGAGCCGTTTATTTTGAAAGTGGCATAAGTCATTTCCCAGCTCTTTTGCTTAAATGATCGGTTACTGGTATCAACTACATCAACAAATGGTAGAAGGTTTTGCCATTAGTTAGATAGAACAATTTGCAGATGCATTCGGTTACAAGCAGCCGGTAGTTTTAGCACAAGAGCCACTTTAGAAATAAAAGGCTCATATCTACTCACAGTTACTTAGGAGGGTAACCTACATACATAAATACATCTCTGTGTTAAAGTAAATGCATACATACGTATCTTTTGGCGCTTTTTTCAGACATAATCTTTTAAATTATTACGATCATTCAATCCATTTCATAAAGCTAACTAATAGCTGAGATCATCCCGAAATCTTCTGGAAAAAGCTAAGATTATTTAAAGTAAAATTTGTATCAATCACTAAAGAATATTGATGACAGATCGAACTAGTAACTACGAGAATTGAAGTTAAAAAAATTGATTCTAGAAACTCAGGAAAAGGAAAGATCGGCGCTCATGAAAAAATAAACCGAAAATATAAAAATGTGGTCCTTTTTGAGCTTAAATAAAAAATTATATAAAATATCCTCATACTTATGTAGGCCAAAACGTAGTAGTTTGGAGTGAAAAGTTGGAAAGTCCGCTTTTGTGAAAACTCATATTTTGATATAGAACGCAAGAGAAATCAAAGATGCATCGTTGACATTCAATGAATGGAAAATTTTCCAAATTCAAAAGAGGCATGGAGAGCTCGATAAAGGCCTGCTTCTCTGCTTGAAAAATAAATGAACACGTATTTTTGTTTTTAATTTCATGGCATTACTTTTGCATTTTTTACGAATTTTTTAAGATTTTGTCAAAAATAATAGTTTTGTGGACATTTTTGTTTTTGTAAACCTTGTAGTTTCGGTAATTTTTAAGCTATTTAGTTGCTCCTGAGGTTATTTGTCCCCAAAAGTGAAAAACTTTGATAAACTATAACAATAATATGATTTTATGAAAAAAAAAAATGGTCACCCTTTTTATTTTTAATTTACAGGGGTATATGTAGGTGTCCCTACGTTCTACTTACCATAAAAATTTCGTTTGATATTTTTTCGTTTCTTAGGAGAAAACAAATTATTTTGATTTTTTTCCTTAGAATCTCTTAAATGCTAAAATTTTTAAGATTTTAAGTTGTTACTTGAATGAGTTTTTTCAATTTTTTAAATATAACTTTAAAATAAAACAATTTTGATAAATGGCAATAATACTTAACTTATTTGAAGAAACAAACAAAAATTTAGACTCAAAAGAATACACATTTTTTCTCAAAATTTTCAGTTTTTATATTCACTTATTCGTATATATACATATATGTATTTCAATGTATGCCTTGACAGAATTGATCGAAAAATTCTGTATCAAATAAATAGTCAAGCGATTCATTCATTTTTTATAAAGTTTAAAGTAATTTGGGTTTGAATTCAATTTTAAGCTTCCGGAGTAGCAAGGTTTAAAAATAAAATAAACTTAACTGTTAGTTTATGGTTTTTAAATTTTTGATCATTAATATGTTATTTTTAGAGTTTTATTTTCTCGAACAATTTTTGATGCTTATTTTTAAAAAACTTTCGTAAAAGTTTAGTCTCCATAATATTGGTTAAAAATTATCGAAAAAATAACAATATAAAGATTAAATTTGACCGAAAGAAATAAAAATTTGGATTTAACGATTATTTTTGACAAAAATATCGTATTATCTATGTCCCAAAAATAAAAATTTTAATTCTCGTATTTAATTGTTATTTTCGGTCCCTGCTTATTCAATGTTTGGCAAAATACTTCTTGAAGAGATTTTTTTTTCTCCTGTAAAGTTTGTAAAAATTAATTATGCATTTTTTCACTGTAAGCCCGTCGTATTAGGTAAATGGACTAATATGTGATGTAAGGCCTTTGACTTCTGCCTTCGTATTACCAAATATGTATCGCCGTGATGTCGGTAAACATACAACGTTTCTGCAAAAAAATTTAGGTAGTGACATATATGTATATGTATATAAATATGTATTAAAAACTTTACGTAAACCCACATATTTATATATGGCATGCCCTAAATTTAAATAAAAATATGAATTAATTTACAATGAATTCTTGTCCAACAACTTTTAATGCCGCTAAATTGATCTGCCATTGGCATTGGCGTTTGGTCATGGCGATTGCTTTTTTGTTGTAGTGTGTCCGAATGCCTTGAGCAGAAAAATCCATTGCTAGTACAGTTGGAAAAATCCCGTTTCTTGCTACTGTTGGGATACCTTAACGTACTTACGTATGTACACATCTTGTAGAAATTGCCTCGCGTTAAATAAATACCTATGCATAGTGGCAGTAGGAGTGTGTAGCAAAAAAGTAAATTTTTTTTGTTTATAAGAGATGCTTGAAGAAGATGCATATATATGTATGAATGTAGGCTGTCGAGTTTGGCATACTTTCATTTAAATTTTCTTTTTTCTACCCATCCCACACGTACGAACATATGCATTTACTTATTTACCTGATTTATTGTAATTACGTCCGCAATTTGGCAATTTCGCAAGGGAGATAAGAAGGCCGAAATGTCAGCGAATACATTGTTACTTTCATTGCAGATTCGATGCAACATTTTCTACAAGGTTTCGTTCGAGTTTTATATTTTTAGATTTCGAATTGAATGCTCAAAATATTTGTGAAGAGAAATAACTCTTGAAACTAAGTTATTACTAATAATCGATAAATATAAACCCTCTAACTAAACTTACACTTATTAAAAAATAAGCAATTAAATAATTTTCTGCAATTAATTAATACAACCTGGTACATCACCCTTTTTTTCGCCCTTCACATTCAATGCTGCCTTTGGCATTGTAGCATTTTTGTACATCAGTAGCGGCGCCGTCCTCCGATGGATTGAGCAAAAGCTGTAAGGATCTTTTAACTACACTGCATGATCGCGTGAGCGTCTTAGCAACGCTGGACGAGGATTTGCGCAGACGCTTAGAGAATATTGAAAATAAGTAAGTGAATATTGTAGCATGATGTCTAGGAACTACGAATATATGTAAATGTATTAAAATTAGTAATCTATATATGTTCAGGAAGAAAGCTGAGGCTTAATTCTCTCCTATTTTATTTTATTTTGTTTCATTTTATTTTATTTTTATTTTATTTTTATTTTATATTATTTTATTTTATTTTATTTTATTTTATTATATTTTATTTTATTTTATTTTATTTTATTTTATTTTATTTTATTTTATTTTATTTTATTTTATTTTATTTTATTTTATTTTATTTTATTTTATTTTAATTCATTTTATTTATTCAATTTAATTTGATTTAATTTAATTTAATTTAAATTTATTTTATTTTATTTTGTTTTATTTTATTTCACTTCCATTTTTTCTATCATATTCGATTTAGTTTTTGAAAATATCTTCGGTAAAAATTATACTGTACTAACTTTTTTAGTATTTCATTTATGCCGGTTTTGAAAGAAATTAACCAAAAACTGGTTCTTAGACATTCGAATAAGTTAACAACTTTTATCAAAGCCGATTACTGCCTATTGACTTTGTATTTGTAGTTTTTATTTCACATTGATTTTCTGGGCACCAGTTGGATCAGCAGTTTTTTCTTTATTTTTATTTTGCGCTTCTTTGTTAGCCAAAAGAGAGGTCATCAGTGGTATCTAACAAGTTTCGGTACGTTCAGGTTTAACAAAAAATCATAATAATAATAAACAGCAACAACAACTTCAGAGATCAGCTAAAGAAAAAGAAGAAGAATGAATGCCTTCAGTTGAAAAGTGTTAATTAAAAGGAATGCCGAACTTTTGTTTAACACCAATGCATACATACATATTTGCTTCCTGCGAATTAATTAGTTAAATTAATTGTTACAATTTAATAAATAAACTTTTCTCGCAAGTAAAGACTTAAGGATGATAGATAATGGGGTTCCTGAGCCTGGAATTGAATTTAGCATAAAATCCGAGCTTCTCCACTGATTTCGGGCGTACGCCTTGGTGTTGTCACACAAAGGGGAGGGACCTGCAGTTTTACGCCGACTCTGAGCGGTGATTGTATTTTTATGATAAGCCATTTTTCATGGCAAAAATACAATCGGAGATTTGCCATCGCCTGCCGAGGGGCGACCGCTATTATAAAAACGTTTTCTTGCCTTTTTTTGATCTTAGTAGTAAATACGTAGTCCGTAGGAGATTTTTTGCGACTAATTTATGCCCAATTTTAACACATGAAGACTACTACGCGTCTACTCTCCTTAGAGATTAGTCGTTGTTATTTTTGCAAGAGTCGTAGCCACAAAGGTTAATTTTATTAACTGTCTACTTATTATTTTTGCTGAATGTGTCTTATTACAATTTCGAATTTGTAATTCAAAAAGCAAAGCGATTCATATCTCAACCTTCAACTTGTCAATAAAAAAGAATTAAACATACTTACATACACGCACACATCAAGTATGTGCCAACAAAAGCCGGGGACATACATACATACTTACATGTGTTGATGCCTACATGAAGTTAGTTTTTGTTTAATGCAATTAATATGGTAGCTGGCGCACACCTTACATAATTAAGTACCTACTTTGTACAAGAAGTTTTGAAAGTAAATACTTTTGACGTCTGCCAACAGTTTTTTTATGTAAGAGCGCCAACCTACTACATATGTACATATATCATCGCGGCACACGTAGGTGATTATAATCGTCACATCTAATATGAGCATGGGCATTAGGATGTGTCTATTTTGAATGAACGAAAATAGTAAAAGTTATTTGATGATATTTTAACAGTAGTAATATGCTGTAGTAGCTTTAAATGATTTAAATTTCATAACTTGGTCATTCCATTGAAAAGAGGAAACCGACATAAATTTTAATATGCCCTCATTATCTCTAACCTCTTTTAAAATGGCTACATTTCATTTGCCTGTGGGAAAATATTAAAAAAATGAAAAAAGTTGTAATTTTTGTCTGGGGAAACTTTTATTTCATGCATAATTGCTTTACACCTTGTGACCTAGATCCATCTTAACCTTCGTTGTTTACAGTCAAACTGCTATTAAAGCCTTAGGGTCGGCAACTGCTAACTCGATGTTCGACAAGGTATGCCGAAAGATCCCTGCAGGCTCTTCAAAAATATATAATTAGTCTTTACTGGGTCCCTTAGGGATATAGCGGTATTCCGGGGAACGAGGAAGCAGAGGTTTGAAAGGGATCTGATATAGTATTAGAGGTAGCGGGCTAGATGGTAAAACCCTGTGATTCCAATATTCAAAAGTTGTTAAGATGATCAAAGCAGCCACCATTCGAAGAACAGGGAGTTTAATAAGGCTATAAAATTCAGAAGTTAGGCTTCTAACAGTAATACTAACGGGACACTTGGCCATTGGAACATGACCGCCAGGTTCGGAGGCCAATAAAATGCTTTTTGAGAAACTCCCCCAACCTCCAGAGAAAACGTCTAAAATTTCCACGGAACCACTTTTTTGAGAGCCTAAACAGCTTAGGGAAAACTCCTTTGGAGGATCTTCTAGCATCCGCTCGAGAAACAGGATGGTTTAAAAACATGTAGGGATAGGCGTGGGAAAATCATTGAGCAATGCAGTGGACCTTTGTGGCCTCCGAGTGAACTCTTTTTAGAGGTAAGGTACCTAACTGTTTCGAGGTTTCCGTTTTATTGCAAGTCTGCGATATATATTATTTAAAGGACCTTATATTTAATGCCAAATGCGGTTGGTTAGAGAATATTTTTATAGTGGTTTCGAATACATACCACCATACTTATGTACGTTACCTAAATAAAAGAAGGTAAATAAAGCAACAGATTTTTCGCATTTCTAAAAATCATCAAAATCTTACCCACCCTAATGCATATAATCCTATTAACACTGTAATTATGGTCTTAATAGTGTTTGTAGTTGAATACCAAAATAAAACGCATTTACACACAATAAATAAATATAGTTCGAGTAGTTGTTGTACGTAAAAGTTGGCTGATTGACAAATTATGCCAACATGATTCTATACTTACTCAAATTTAAGTAGATGCACATCCAGATGTATGTATGTATGTATGTATGTATGTTTATTTACTTTTTATGTATGCACCATGCAGTAATTCGCATTCACTTTAGGCTAGTTCACAACTTACCAATACTAGTCCTGCCAACCATATAAAGCGTAAAACTGTCTTCTTTTTAACATCGACGTGCTTTGGGAAAGAACCTTGGGTCCCCTTATCAGCTGGTTGTTGGATAGCTCATTTTGGGTTGATACTCCAATACTTTCTGGATATGGACTAGTTAAAATAAAATAAAACTTACCAACCGATGAGCGCATTATTTACTTGGTGTCTTCCGATAAGTGCTGGTCAAAGCTCACGCTTCTGATGTAAGGCATTTTCCAATTCTTACCAATCACTTTTTAATCGTTTAACTACTGGTAAATTTTAGAAGAATATTTAGTCGGTGCATATTTACATATACATATGCACATACATACATACATATTCCTATGCATTTATGTATGTACGTAAATTGATGTTATGTCGTATTGAGTTTTTGTTTGCAAACAAAACCGAAAGGCAGATGAAAAGTTGGACAAAGCAAAAGATTACATGTAGTTAAAGATTTGATGTTTGCAAATTTCCATTTATCGATTACGTTTACCAAATTGAAATCGATTTTGGCACAAGGTTAATTAACTTTTTTGGATTATAAGTAATATATCGATTTCAAAAGTTACAGCAGCTTTTGAAAACGATGTACTGCTTACTGCTAAGGCATCATGCGTCTTCAAACGCAAATGTGTTAACTTTGAATTATATGTAACAGCGTATCAACTACATATTAAGCTGGCTCAGTATGTAAACATTTATTATGTTTGGGAAAATTTCCAGCGAAGTAAATAGTCAACGAATTAATTACTTGTTTTCAAATGGTAATTGTAGATAATTGTTTTTTTTTTACACGTTCAGCGTAGATGTATATGCGTGTAGAAAAACACGGCTAATATTACCCAATTATTTATTTAACCATTTTTTCATAGTAACAATATTTTATAGGTCCGCCAAAAAATCCAGAAAATGCCAGAAAAAACAAGGGGGCGGGGGAGGTGAAGGGGATAAATAAAAAATCTTTAGTATTAAAAACTGTTCAAATAAACAATTGGGTATTGTTATTGGAAGTCTCCTGAAGAGAACCAGAGTTTTCCGATCGAAAAATATTGATTTTCAAGAATTCTATACCATTTGTACGAAAAGTTGTTTTTTCTCCATATAAAATGCATTGAATGGAAAACTTTGAGCGCTCTGAGCGACCTCTAAGTATTTTTTGATTTTAAAATAAAAACTAAGGGTATATTTTTCGATAACAATATAGAACAATTCTAGGGGGTGAGAGCATTAAAACTCCGACTTTACTTATTTTGGACCGCCCTAATATACATATATACTAATGTAGATACTTATGTTGGATTTGTTCAATTTATCTCGCCCTAATATCTAAGATGCTTAATTAGATAACTCTAAAAGATCTTATTATTCTTCTCAATTAAATACTTGTTCTACTAAATGCAAATCAATTACAATTGCAATTCAATTACTATTTACTTACAGGATGAACCAATTTGAATCGAGTAACTTGGGTCGTTTGGACTCATTGGCTGTGCAGCAGACAGACTTTCTGAAACGGCTCGACACCCTCGATTTCATTGAACGCCAAAACAAACGCAGTATTGATGAATTGAAAGGTGACTTAAACCATGAGAAGGAAGGTCAGAAACAGCATTTTTTATAAATTTGTGAACAATAAGTTATGTTTGCTTTGCGAAAAATATGTGATGTACTTGCTCGAAGGCTTATTGCATTTTTATTGATTATGTATGTATGTATGTGATAAAACAATTAAACATCGACTTTTGCGTTTTACAGAAGTCGCCTTGCGTACAGCACGTCAAATTGATGATCGCTTGCCTCAGATGCCCACAAATGAAGCCAAACTTGAGTCATTGGCAACTTTGCTGCTATCGACACGTTCGGCAGTCAATGAATTGAATAATCATCTGGAAGCGAATATCAGCAGATTGTCAAAGTGAGTACGTGAGTGTAGGTATTTTAATTACATAAATACAAACAAAAAAAAATACATTCTAAAATGTAAAAATTAAATACTATTGTATGTATGTATATTCAATACTATATTAGTTTATCATAAAAGCCTAAATGCCACACAGCTTATATGAGACACTCTTGATGACTATTTCTGCTTCTTCTTAGTGACAAAAAATAACAATAAAGTAACATCTTGTTTGTTTGGTTGACACTTTTTTGCGGCGCTTTGATCAAAGCGCATCGATGTTGCATGCAACAATGTTATTGTTTTTTTTTTTGTTATTTTATGCAAATCAATTGAATATTTTGTGTGGTAATCGTGATGCGCCTATTAAATTGTCACCTCGAATTAAAATTGAAATTTTCTACACATACCTATGTAGGTAGGAATTCAGTGTTGAGGTTGCGCGCAAACATTTGAAAAATTTGAAATTCTTATCGTTTTCTTTAACTCAAGAAAAAAAAAATCACAAAAACAAGTGTGTGGATAGTTCTAAGACGTTTTGCATTCGTCTGAGTCTCGTCTGTTTAGTAAGTAATGCGTTTTTAAGGTTGCCGCGGAAATTTCTTTCTTTCTTCAACTGTTAAAGTTAAACTTTATTAAAGTGTTGTACTTTAAAACTCTATTATCATCAAATTATTTAGCACTTAACTATAGTTGCTATTTATAATATAAATTTTCATTCCAGTGTTGTTGCCTATCGGCATGCTAACTGAAGTTGCGTTGCTATCCATAATCGACCCATAAATACTACGGGGAATCTTCTCCATCAATTTCAATTCCAAAAGAGTAGCTTACTAAATTTTTTTTAATTTATTTTTTATTTTTACACAAGGCCAACTTAAAACACCTTGTCTTTACATAAACGTAAACGATATATGATTCTGACACAACACCCACCAGGCGCTCACTGAGTAATTCGTCAACTCAGAAGGTCAACGTCGGCCTGCCGGCTAAGTTATTATGCCACTTTATTACCAATATGAAGCTCTATGAATCGAACCATAGATTTCTCCCTGGTGAAAATAGATTTTGCTGTAACAAATCTTGGCTTAAACTAACACCATTTTGCGGGTCTTGGGAAATCATATTATTCAGAGAAAATAAAGAAGTTATAAAAACGCTGAGAAATAAACCTGAAAAATACTTCATCTGCTCGATTGGTTTCTCGTTTTTTGGAGATAACCACGTAGCTTGAAGGATCTTTTTATGTTTGAACCTAGTACTGCATACTTCCATGTTTCGTACCCCGGCGAAAGAAAAGACTCCTCAATTGAGAAGTGGCGGACTTATTGACACAACCTCTTCTACATAATTTTTCTAAATGTTTGTCCGTGTTTCTCCATCACCCTGTGGTAATAAATAGTCTTGGTGCTATCCGACCGGTAAACGATATTTTCTCCGAAGAATTTTCATGACAGAAATATACTCGTACGGTTTCCATTGCCTGCCGAGAATGGCCTGACATTAGATAAACAAATTATGGAATGTTAGACCAGCCATCGCAACTGCCTTCTATCGAGCTGTTGCATGTGCCTCTTATTACTCGGCCACACCTCATATCATTACATACAACGTAGATACTTGGACAGATGCCATGATACCTTTAATACATAGATAGTACGGGAGATTCATACATAAAAGAAAGAGCGGAGGGGGAGACAACGGTGACCTCTTAAATTCGTGGTTTGAGAAACGTTACATAATTATTATAAATTTCGTAAGAAAATAAATAATTAATATTAAACAAGCAAAGGAAAGTATCAAAAGGGTGTGCTATTTACATGACCGGGAGTGTATATGAGTATAGGCTGTTAATCTTGATTTTAGCAAATCAATAAGCCTCTATGAAGAATTTTGTATTTATTCTCTTCACTCCTGAATGAATTTATTGTCGAAGTTATTAAGCGTGCACTCGAGTAGCAAGCTGTGTTAATAAATAAACTATTTCAAACTCGTTGGTTTTTGTAAATTCTTTAATGAATTTTAATAAATCTTCCTCTCATTCACATCTAGCATGGTGTCGCGTCGCCTTAACAGCATTCGGCGTCAAAATAATCGCCAGCCGACAAACTTCTATGCGCCGAGTCATTCAACAGAGCCGCTCATTACCAGCTGTGCACAAGACGCACCCACAGCCAATGGCATTTTGCGTCTTCAACTCACACCCGAATCCGAACCCTTCTATGTGCGCTGCGATGAGGAAACACTTGGCGGCGGCTGGACCATCATTCAAAATCGTTTCAATGGCAAATTGAACTTCTATCGCGGCTGGCTCGAGTATCAGGCTGGTTTTGGCAATTTGGGTGGCGAATTTTTCATCGGTCTGGATAAGTTGCATGCGCTTACCGCCTCAGCGGTGCATGAGCTGCTAATTTTGCTGCAGGACTTTGATGGCACAAATCGTTATGCGCGATATAATTTGTTTGCTATTGGCAGCGAAAAGGAAGACTATGCGCTTAATTTATTAGGTGAGGAGGAGAACAGTTGGAGATACGAAAAATTTTGGCTGAATTGTTGAGTATTTTTCTATTTTATTTATCTTCTTACATTTATAGGAGAGTACGAGGGCGACGCTGGCGACTCTTTTAGCTATCATGCTGGCAGCAAATTCTCCACTTTTGATAACGACAATGATGGCTGTGTTGACTGCAATTGTGCGCAGTCGCGCAACGGTGCCTGGTGGTATAACTGGTGTGACATGAGGTATGTACTTTCTTAAAAAAAAAAAACATGTCTTTAGTATGCAATTAAGCGAAAAGTTGAATGTAAGTTTATTAATAAATTTCGCTTCTTATTGCAGCAACTTGAATGGCAAATATTTCAGCCAAAATTACAACGCCACGCCTTTGTACGAGGGCATGTATTGGAATGAGTTCCGTGGACCCACTTACTCGCTAAAAGCTGTGCGCATGATGATACGTCCGGCGAGCAGCGATGGTGATCTGCAACGTAAATAGTCGAAAGAAATGTGTTTTATTACTAATAATTTAATGTGAATTTACTATTTTGAGTGTCTCAAGTACTCTACTCAGGCGCTTCTTAACCTACTAAATGGGTGCATGCATTTTTGACATTTACCATTAAAATGGCATTGTATTCATTGCTTTGTTTGAAAGCAAACGAAAAGTTGCTAAATGTTGCCGTATTGTCACAAAATAAATATACTCGAAACGGGCTTAAATGTTAACTATTTAAATTATTATCTGTATATGTAAGAATATGTATGGCATACATACATACATATGTACTCCTGCTCAAATGTGTCAAAATATATTTAAAATGGATTTTATTTGTAAATTTTTATTTTTGTAAGTGTAAATTTTAAATAAAACTATGTAATGCCATGTTGTTTGAAATCATAAAGTGGTAGTGTAATTTTGACTAGAGTTTTATTGCCTATAATTATCTGATTAACAGCAGGTTATAAAGAAGAAGCAGGCTATAAAGAGTTAGGTTTTTACGCAGACTGTGAGCTGAGTGTGCGATCACACTTCGTGCGATTAAAATGTTTCAACATCAGAACACGGAAATGCCGTAGCAAGTAGTACCAGACGAACAGAATTATAAACACTTAATAGAACTCATTAAAGCTTTCCTGACACGCAGCTTGTTAAGTTCAATTATGGCAGTAGTTCGCCAACTGTCGCAAAGCCTCGCGGAAGAGAGGAGAAGGGACTAAGTCTTTGCATGCTAGATTCTCGCTATGAAATTATTTTTTTTTTATCTAAGGTCAGGTTTTCTTTTGAAATGAAGTCGACTTGTTTCGATGAGATTTAAATTTCGATAAATATTTTCCAACGCATCTTGAAAAATACTTAGACAACAAATACAACTAGGTGGAGCTCGTCTGGCCCACGCGTTAGTTAGTTAGTTACGAGACAGGGGTATCTGTAAAGAGAGTCCTTAACTCAGTTTGCCCAAACCACCTTCGGCTTGCTAAATGAATCATAAAAAGGCTTCTGTGGCTGAATTCTGTATTAAAAAGGGTTCGAGCTATAAAATGGGTTATTTTTTGTTTGGCCAAGGCCGTACAGTCAAAAAGAATGTGTTCCTGAGGGTCATCGTTCTCAAGACAGAGTCGGCAGCATTCTTATTTTCCGGTAACAGCTATTCGGTGCATGTGAAATCGTAGCCGGTTGTTACCAATTAGATACGTTGATGGCATTTCTACTTAATGAAAGGATGACCAAAGAACCTGGCGTGCTTATGGTACATATCCCTTATTGCGTGCAGAGGGTACCCACTCAATTATTATGGCTCTCAAAGAACGCCAACTGAGACCACTGAATGGTTTCATGCAGTTAAAGATCCCTTTCGTGCCAACTCGTCTGTGGTCTCCTTGTTTTCGATCCAACAGGGCCATGGTAGCCATAACAGTGTTGCCGTATTTTTATCTGTCAAATTTTACGCATGCTAAAGTATTCTTTAACAAGTGTGGATTTTAATATCCGGTTAGAGATAGCTGATGGCTATCTGAAAAAAATAACTAGAACGGCGCACTTTAAAACTTTTCCAAATTTTAATTGGCACAGGTTAATATTGCTAATACTTCAGTTTGTAACGCGGTCGGCCATCTGTCCATGGAAATTGCAAGTTTGGTAACACCTGTCCTCCGTCCTTGGATCATTTTTGTACCTCTGCACTATGGCTGAAATAAGTACTTTCTATGGTCAAAAATCAACCAATGCTGATAAGCGCTTAAAATCTAGTAACGGGTGATTTTTTTGAGGTTAGGATTTTCATGCATTAGTATTTGACAGATCACGTGGGATTTCAGACATGGTGTCAAAGAGAAAGATGCTCAGTATGCTTTGANGGACCACCTAAGACGCAGCCGCGGTCAACATTTAAATGAAATTATCTTCAAAAAGTAAATGTCATGGACCAATCTAACGTTTCAAATAAAGAACCGATGAGATTTTGCAAATTTTATGCGTTTTTTTTAAAAAAAAAGTTATCAAGCTCTTAAAAAATCACCCGTTATAAATGATTCTGGGAATCTTAAATGACGTTGGTTTGAAAATCAGCGAAATCGGCGCATAACCACACCCACCGGATATCCCAGACCACCCGTCGATTCCTTCTAAAATGGAGGAAAATGTTTTATTGGAAAAAAGAAAAATACGACCTTTCAAGCAGGGACTGCTCTATCCTTTGGCCGTATTACCGACTTCCAACTGCTACACATCCGCGCTACATGGCTGTTCATTATAATAAATTCTAGCACAAACTAAGTAAAACCAAAACCGCAAAATTTAAGTTGACGGATATTGGACCAGAGCTACATTGTAGTCATAAATTCATAATTTATTTTCTAATCAGAGTATCTAGATAGAATAGAGTCCCCCTGTTAAAAATGTTGAAAGCAAAAATTTTAAACTGGGCTTTTGGCCGCAGAAAGTGCTTACTTCAGCCAAAGTGTACGTATATGGTATAAAGCGCAGGCATCCCGTTAAACCAATATACGCCATCTGGGACTACGCTGGTATTTCCCCAGAATACCTGCATGAAGGTTATTTTTATAAAAGGTTGTTAGAGGGTCGAATTTGAAGTTCCCTCGCGGCTGCTGTTGCTTGAATAAAAATATGAAGAGGTATCCATCCTAGAAGGCATTCTAGAGCCACAATTGAGTAATTTCACGATGCAGTGAAACACGCAAATCTTTGCAGTTTTCTGAGACGTTGTATGGCAGTTTTTGGTGGTAGTGCTTACTGCAAGAACAACGACCCCTTCCTCCAAGCGTAGGACGGTATGCATTCCCTCAACTACTGAATCTACCTTTTATCTATAAACTGAGAAAAGAAAAATATTTCAAGTTCATAACAATGTTTTCTATCAAGTGCTGACTGTTCTTCATTGGCATTTGCTTGCACACACATTCAGCAATCTATCTATGTACGTAAGCATAAGCATCAGTACTACCTCCGATATTATCAGAGCTAAGCAGAAAATTACGAGCAATTTTCCTAAATTTCAAACACTTACATTAAAAATGCTGTGAAACATGCGACTAAACAAATTATATTAGCGCTTGAATCCCATCTAAGCAGATATAAGAAGCTTCGCAAAAACGCTGGAAATCTTAGTAACAAATCGGTATAGTAGTGGTGCGAATGAACATTTATTGGCGTAATTTTAGAGTGGAGAAAAAATATTAAAATTAATAAAGTATAAGTATTTGAAAGAGAAAGATCGAAATGACCTCGGTGATATTCATTTTATTCTTTATATTACAAGGCGCTTATTCTTTCCAAGCTACCGCGGTTTTCGTACATAACATAGATGACTTGATATCAAAAGCCAATATTTACTATCAGAAACCGTGTGTATTTGAAAACAAAAATATGAAGTTAAAGTTATAAGGAAAAGTGATTTCAAATGTGCTTTCTAATTTTTTAGCGCAACTTCTGCTAGTATCGGCGAACTGATCTTGAGTGAGGTGGAGCAGTTGCCTACGAAAACTGATATAAAACTCATTATACATGGTTTCACTAGTAGTCGGTCTCACTTCTCCATTACACCGCTGAGGAATGGTAAATAAAGTAAACGAAAAAATCACTTAGGGGATCCTCTCAAACTCGAAAATGGCTTGAAAACCTCGAAACTTTTTCAGCCTCGAAAAGCTGTCAAAAATTGTATGAATAGCGCTTTGGCATGCCTCGAAAGCTTTCGCGGCAAACAGTCGCGAAAACGTCATCGGAAAGTAGTTCGTAATTTTCAGTCAGAACCAGATTTTAATTCATACAATTAACATTTTTCAGTTTTACTTGGCATTTTGAATGTTTTGTTTATATACTTACTTCAGCTGATACAATGTTTTATACAAAGAAACTCTGACTGAACTGTCAAATTTCTGAATTTCCCGATTGTTTGCGAGGCTACAAAAAAGTGCATTCCCATAAACAGTTTCGAAAACGTTTGAGTGTTCCGAGTTTTCTACTCTTCGCGCTTAAGGAAATCCCCTAGCTATAAAATTATTCAGGTAGAGAATTTCTTTCACGAAATATGGTTTTGAACTTCATAGAACAAAGACCGTAGATTCGAAGCTACGAGCTCACAACTACTAACCAGAATATTATGGCTAAACGCTATTCCTGATTGACGCTATAACCGCCTAAGCGATTTTTGGCGAACCCGAGGCTAGGGCTACTTACAACTATTAGGGTGATGCCTTTGAAAACGAACATCTTTAAAGTTCGAGGCTCAAAAATATTTTTCATATATATAAATTGTAACGGGTCCCCGAATTCTTAAACCGCTTGTGGGTTTCGGTTCTTCCTAATAGGGTTTCGAAAAAATTTAGTTGCATTACATTTTATATATCGCTAGCTTAGAGTGAAAAGTTGCTAAGTCCACTTTTTATGAAAACTCATATTTTGATATAGGAGGCTAGAGAAATTGAATACGCGTCGTTTCGAAAATTATTAAGGTACTTGTTTTATTATTTCCTCTTCATAAGCAATAAAAGGAAAATTTGCTAAGTCCAAAAGAAGCACCGCAAATCGGATAAGGCCAAAATAATACGACATCTTTTAATAAATATCGAAACCTTCTGATTCTTATGGAGTTTTGCTTTGCTTTAAACGCGCAAAATGTTTGATTCAAAGTCTTGCGAAATAGTTAAAGAAAATGGCTATAGGAAGATTTTTTCCTCCCCTGTAAAATTTTTAAAATGGGACTTAGCAAATTTTCTTTCTAAGCTAGCGATATGTTCTTTTCCTAATTCCATTTTTAGCATATCTCGCTAAAGGTAAGGACAACGTTCTGCTCGCAGATTGGTCCGATGCTGCTGGTGTGGATTATCCCACCTCTCGTAAGGCGATTGTACAAATTGCGAAACAGTTTGGAGAGCAACTAAAGGAGTTTATGGAGTAAGTACAATCTAATACGCTGTTTACATGAGGCGATTAGTTGAATCAAAATTTGGCTGCCCCCAACTTCATTAGAAGCGATTAGTTGAAGGGCCGTTCACACCAGTCGATTGTTGCTTTCAACTAAAAGGAGGAATGTGCGATATAAAATAAATAAATAAGTCCTACCATCGATATTTCATGCTCTGATAATAGATTTTTTAATAAATTTTCCCTGGTCGATATACATATCTAAGAGATCGATATTTACATAAAAAATAACAAAAATCAATATATAATTCAAAAACTAAGTTAAACTCGAGTTGTATTTTGGTACCCTTAAAAAATTAGTCGGATTATCATCATTACTAGCATTAATCGAGTAATTTTTTTCAGAATCGAATCGAATTTCTCGTTTTAATTAATCGAGTCATTAATCGATTTATTACGAAATTAATTGAATTATTATATATAAACATTGCTGCCACTCACAACATTTTATTAATATCAAAATTCGTCCTAGATTCTTATCTCTTCAAAGTTTTACCAAAATGGCAACTCTGCTTGTGAGTAAAAAAAGCGTGCCATTTCTTAAAGTCGCATCACTGTCTTTTTAAATTCGGAAACTTAGACGCGCGTGTTCAAAATGGCTCCTGTAAGAAGTGAATTTCGGAAACTTTATACAAAAGTTGCTGATATTAATGTTATTGCATGCTGACTTTGTGATAAAATGCTAAAATACTAGAATAATACTAGCAATATATTTGAAAAAATCTATTATATTATTTTAATATTAAAGACAAAATTTATCGAAAATGTTGATTAATCGATTAATATCTTGTAAGAGATCGGAATTTATAATCTTGGAGTTCATGATTGAATTTGCCAACGCCGAGTTAATAAATTTTAACTATTTTTGGAATTTCAGTAATAAAATATTTTTTATATCGATTTTTTCCGATATCGATATTTTTCACCGGCATAACGATTTCACAGGCAGTGAATTATATCAATACGCCATGAATCGATACTTTCTTGAATATCGATACCAATTTCCGATAACAGATTTGCATCGGTTGTAAATACTAATTATTGTCAAAAGCCATGTCCACAAACGGCAATTTCAAGTTTTTTACTTATTTTTATTTTTTCATATCTTTTCAAGACCCTCACTAATATAAATTACGTTCGTTTTGTATTTTCTTCATTCATTAGCAAACACGAGATCGCTCCCGCTGACGTGCACGTCATCGGCCATAGTTTAGGTGCACATGTCGCTGGCAATCTTGGTGATTACTTTAATGGCACTTTGGGACGTGTAACCGGTTTAGATCCCGCTTTGCCGCTGTTTACACCGCTCTCCGTCGATGGCTTACACCACTCCGCGGCACAGTTCGTCGATGTAATACATACAGACTTTCCGGTATTTGGCGATGGCACTCCACGTGGCAATGTTGATTTCTATCCGAATTTCGGAACTGCACCACAACCAGGTTGTGCCGATATGGATGTGCTACTGATTGCAAAGCAATTACTATTTGAACAATGTAAGTAAACAAACGTATGCATTAGGGTGGTCCTTAATATATGCATCAACATCGTATGGCATCCCTTTGTTTTATTCTATGTATAAAATAAGCACCTTTACGAAAATTTGAAAGTTTGAAAAGTTAATGGTTGCTAGCTGGATTTGAAAAAATTAAAAATTTTTTAAGTTGCAAAAATTCGACAAAATTTTGACCTCAAATTTGATCAATTTCGAAAATTATTGAAATTTATTCATACAAATTCATGAACTCGCTGAGTAATAGATGCTCAAAGTCACCACAATTTCGAGTTTTTGCGATAAAAAAATTTAATTTTGAACACCTTTTTTTTTTTTTTAAATTTTGGAATTTTATATATATATTTTTTTTGTACGTAAAATAAGCTAAAGAGCTGCCCCCTACACAATTTAAGTGTTCATATTTTTAAGAACCTCCCTGATATAAATATACACTCATAAACATGTATATATGTTTACATATATCTGAATATTAAAATCTTTACTACCCTACAGATAGCTGTAGTCATAATCGCGCAGTGTTCTTATATGCTGAATCTATTGGACAGCCGGCGAGCTTTCCAGCAGCATCATGCACTCTAAGTGGCATCAAAACGTTGAACGTCAATGGTTGTCGAAGAAAGGTGGATGAAAGTGAGGTGATTTATATGGGAGAAGAGGTGTCGCGGAGGTAGGCTTTTCCTGTGTTCAAATCAAAACATGTTGCAGTAAATGTAAATTTTTCAAAATTGCAGTGCCACTGGATATTTTTATCTGCCAACCAATGATGCACCACCCTTTGGCATGGGAGCAAATACCAACTTCTGACTTAGGTAGGATCCTGAGGTTCTGAGCAGGTGGGATGCTTATCCGGCGGAGGACCATAGCAACGTGAGAAGCGAGAACTTTCGCGTTTTAGTTGTATGGAAAAGGGCTACACTCCCGTTTATTACAAACGTTATAAAAAGTTTATTTATTAAAAATGATTGAATTGCATATGTCTAATTACATATATATGTATGTATGGAAATCACGTAAATGTTAAAATGTTCATGTCCGTTGACGTGAAGGTAGACGTTCTCCCGCGCGCGCGCGCGGTGATATGGTTGATTTTGGAATGTCTCCCTTCTTTATTAGGGCGCTCCTTCATCACTATCGGACGATTATACACACTGAAATGATTTGAATTTATAATCAGTCTTAAATCATGAATTCTCATCGTAAAGTAATCGTTTAAGAACCCCTGCAATGTTGGCAGGTACAACTTAGTTAAACCCAGAAGTTAATCCGCTTCCTCCGTTTCACCCCTGGCCAGAAGGATTCTGCAGCCATAGCTTTTTTCCACGAAATTAAAAGTTTTCGAATGTGGGAAATATTTTCATATTTCGTCGTTTTTTAAAGTTTAAAAAATTTTCTTAATTCTTGAAGATTCAAAAAATTTTGGAAGTTGATGTTTTCAAAATTTTCCAAAAATTTAAAATTATCAAACATTGTTATATCAATACAAAATTTTGGAAAAGTTCCGAAAAGTGGAAAAATTTTGGAATTTTTCAAAAATGTTAATATCTTTTAGAATTCTAAGAATTTTCTATTTTTTACACACAAGTACCATGAACATAAGAATTTTTCGACAATTTGTGATGTTTCACATTTTTACATTTAAGGATAAATAAAATTCTCAAAATTTTGGAAAATATTAAAATTTCTAAAATCTCAATAATTTTGTACATTTCAAAATATTCTCATTTTACCAAAATTACTAGAATCTGCCGGATTTATATAGTTTTTGAAATTTTGGAAATTATCCTAAAAATAAGAAATCTCAAGAAATTTAATAATATTAATTTTCGTTGTTTTCTGAACCTGTGAAAATATTCAAACTTGCTGTGACTCAACTGTGTAAAATAATACAAATTCGAAAATATAACAAAAAAAGTAAAAATTTAAAATTAAGTACATAATTTCAAAATTTTGAAAATTCAGTGAATTCGAATACTACTCAAATAACATAATACTTCGAGCTTAGCACACAGCTAAAATTTCAAACTCAAGTGAAATTTGACACACTTTTTCTATAAATTAAAATTTTCAAAAGCATCCGTTCATTAGGTTTGTTCCCCGAGCTTCTCGAAGTCACTTCGAGTTTGATATACGCAAGTAAGTTTTCGAGTTTCTTTAATATACGCTCACAGTTTGAACTTTGCTCGAGTTTTTCTACAAGTAGCTTGTGGAACAAACCTATTATATATTCTTGTAATGATATTTCACGATATTCAGTTGAATATTATGAAAATACATATTACACAGTCTTGGGGGAGGGCAAATTTCCCCTTAAGCCCCTACCTGGGCCCACCCCTGGTATTTATATACGTTCTCTGCCTTTGGCGTGGGAGCAAATACGAACTTCTGACTGGCGATGTCGCAAGCATAGCAAGCGAACAAGTGTCTTAGCTAAACTGTATCTGCAGGGTGATACCAATGCTTCGTCTTTCTTAATACAGTACGCTCAAAAATATTTACAGAGTTTTTGTGTTTTGCAATTTGCTGAATCTTTCTTTTGATCGCGATCACCCTGTGTTTAAGTACAGTTACATACCATCTATACAAAACATTTTTCATATCCGGTTTTCATTTCACATTTGCCGTATTTAACGTAGAATTTTTCTCCCAAAAGATGATTTTCGTCATTGTCTGAATAGTAGTCGAGTTCCAGACTTCACTGTGCTTTTCTATGAAAACTTGTTAAAGAAGCGGAAGTATGCAAAAAAGCGTAGTAAGGTCAGTTACATTTGGTTTAAGTTAGGCCAATTAGGTACAATTTCAAATGTGATTAGGTTGCTATTGCACTACATATACATTCGAGTACTGATATTTTTGGTAATAACACCGGTTTACAAAAAAAAAAAAGTTTCTGCATACGAAACCACACCGCACCGCTCTAAAAATGAGAGAATTCACCAAGGAAATGTTGACGCATAAATCTCAAACAAACGCAAGAAACCCCGCAAAGAAAAGGTCACCGTGTAAATGCACGAAGATTTTCGAAGACTTTTTTAAAAGAGAATGTGCAAAAAACGCAGCTTGAAAAGTCGTCGTGTAAATTGACCTTATTTTTATACCCGAGCGCACTTGTGCACAAGGGTATATTAATTTTGTTCACATAACGGTTGTTTGTAACAGCCAAAACGGATCGAGATAGATATAGACAAATGTATACATAAATGATCAGGATGAAAAAAGAAATCGATTAANGTTTGATTAAACAGGGGGATGCATGGCGTATGAGTAACACAATTTGCTGCTCGTATTTCATAAAAATGAATCATTTAGGACCAAATTCACAGTGCTTAGTTAAACGAGCGAGACGGTATGCCTTTGTGCGTTATGAATATATTTCGACCTCAAGTAGTAGATAGTCTATAACTTACTGCAACAGGACAACTTTAAAGCACCAAACACACCTATTAATATAACTGTTTGTTGGTCATTTATTTGAATTCAAAATTTCAACGTTTAACAATAAGGTTTAAAGACTAAAAATGGTAATAAATCTTAAAAAAAATATTTAACGCATTTTGTGTATTTATTTACATTACAAAAGTCTATAACTAGGCTGGCATACAATTATGACAGATTTTTGAATGATAAAATACAAAACTTTATTGAATCATCATATTAATTAGGCAATTACATAATATAAGTATTATTTGAATGCAGCAATGCGAGTTTTGCACTTTGCATGTTGGAATGTTCACGCGAGCTTATATGCATATACATGTATGTACATTAGATCGCGCCAGAAAAAAAATCGCCTTACATCTCTGTGTCAAGTGAAGTATTTTTGCAAAGCAATTTCGAAAAAAATTTTCTTTTTGGCCAAACATTGCTATATCTTTGGCATTTGGAGTCGGATCTTAAAGGATGATAATTCCATTTCTTGTCGCGAGGAGACATTTTTTTTTGTGCCAAAGTTCATTGACTCCGTTCTAGTATTTACCCAATTGATCTTAGTAGCTAGCACTCTAATATGCCACCTTAATGGCAGTAAATTAAAGCTCGCCGAAATTCATAAAAGTTTTGCTAAGGAAGTCTTTCGAGTCGAAGATAATTTCTGTTTTTTTTTCGTACGTAAAAGAGCGCATTTCTTAATTTTTCATCATGTCTTCGGCAACCGTAGTCGATTCTTAAAGTTCGATATATCGATGTTTTTATCTCGATACTCGAGTAAACAATTTTTCTGTTCAACAATTCATTGACCTCACCCTGTTCTAGTATTTACTAGGGTGATTGACTCGGTTTTATTCGAAACCGGGCTTCACCGTTTTTTTTTATTTTTCATTTATCGGATGAAATTGATTTTTTTATCGAACAAACCATTTTAAATAGGCGACACTGGGTTTGGCAAAAAATTAAAATTTTCGAAAATTCCTTGCAAAAGTGCGTTAGACTAAGGGCGTACGGAGAACTTTTTTTTTGTTTCTTCTAAGGTGGTACGATCTAATGTACATACGTGTGTATATCTAAATATATTTCTTTGTATACTGTTTATGAATCATTGAATTAGTAGCTATTAAAGCCATATCATATTTGTTATAAGCTTAACACATGCATACATACAAATACATACTTCGCATGTATGTATGTACATATGTTAATTAAATCTAAGTAAGTACATAATAACTTATTAATTATAAAATTCGAGCTTAAACTTATTGATCACTTTGAATTTGAATAATTTAACAAATTTTCATTTAATCTCTTAAACGCATTTCGCATTTCATGTTATTTTATATATATGGATAATATTGTTGCATACGTTTTGTGAGTATGTATGTATGTATTTGAATATGTTTAAAGCCATTCATTGAGTTATTTGACAAATGTTATTATATAGCCATTTTCCATATGTATGTAGTATGTATTAATGTATGTATATCGGTAGGTAAGTATTAATCATATTTTTGTGTGTGCATAGTTTAAGTGATTATTTTGTATAATTTGTTAAAGATCTTTGTATTTTTTGTTTGGTGTGAAACCACATTTAGAACTGAGAGGAATTTAATATTTAATTTGAGATTATCGGTATATTTAGGTATATATTTGTATGTAAATTTTTTGGTGGGTTTGTGTAGATATGGAATTGGTTCCTTTTTTTGTCAATATGCTGTTATAGAAATTTCTTTTGTTAAGGTAGTACAAAAAATTATAGTGGTTTTGGAGATATAGATATACGGTGTGCTTGTTTTAAAATGATATATGTATATGTAAGTACTGTTATTACATTCAGGGGCTCACGAGTAGTAATAATGAGTCTTTTTAACCGTTATAAAATTTATGTCATTTGGAAAGTAGGACTGTTATCACACACTGTGAATGATTCGCCTTATTTAGCATAACTTTTTTCTCCAAGAACATCTTTTCATGTATTCTGCGTTTATAATTAATGCAAGTTTAACTGAGACATGCGTCATAAAAGAAGTTTCGATGAGTTTTAAATTAATAATTTACGTGTAAATTATATGGCGAAGAAGCTAAGCTAAAATACCAATTTTTGCTACCAAGTTCGGAAACCAAACTTATCTTTTTACTTTGTTCGTGTGGCGAGGGTTTGCTGCCGACTGGACGGCTCGGTCTAAAAGAGATATCAAGCACCTAAGCACATACATACTTCATGCAGATGAAACCCGTACACACCGCTATAGAAAGCTTGTCACTAAAAAGCTGCGAATGCAACGGATAGGCTACTGATTCGCCACTAAATTCTTATTCTTGCACTCCGAGCACATAGCGACACATGGAATCACATTTACTTGCTTCTTGCGTGGCACCACTGAAAAAGTAATTGGCTACTCAGCTAGCCCCAAAAATAATTTCAACGAGAAATGCCGCATTAGTGCAAAGGAGAATCACACTGTATACAGGACCATGCTAGAACGGGGAACAGACGTTGAGCACAACCTTCCGATTGGTGGCAATAGAGAAGAACCTAACCGAGCAGTTTCAGACTAGAGTAGATTTCAGACCTAGCGACGTATGACTCTCGTATGACTTCTTCAAGCTGATATTGGAGGGAGCAATACGAGCTACTCATGCATGTCCTGAAGTTCGTACGATTTAAAATCATTACGATTTGGGAAATATTTTCATAGATTTTCGACCTAAGCATGGGCGCACGCAGGTACGGGCTGGGAGGGGGACTAAATTCCAAAGTTGCATTGTAAGTTTCCTTCTATGCATTTCATAATCAATTTTCAGTTCAAAAAATGTATGCAATAAGTGAAATGTTTAGGGGTCTTCACATCCATTTCGTTAGTTTTGATAAACTGCTGGTTGTTACTCGATAATTTTATCAACTGTGAACGTCCTTTTCAGTTTACTTTTGTTAGTTTGATAAATTATGTTTATCAACAGTTGATTCGGGCTTTTTCCTATACAAAAACTAAATTCTAACAGAAAATTTAATGATTTTTCTCAGTCATATAGCTCATTTACCTCAAAATATTGTAAAATAAATAATATCTCTTAATATTTTCTATTTAGTTTGCTTAATTTAGGTTTTTGTATGCTTAACAATCATAGAGGTTTTGTAGAAAAAACTAAAGTGAAATCATCACTGAAACAATTGATCGATATACTATTGTTTGCATAAATAAAAAACTCGATGATGAGGAGATGTGGTGATCTCCGAAATAGCAGCTATAACTTCTAACATTTATAAAACTTTTGTTCTTTTTTCCGCAATAATTTATCATAGAAAACGGGCTTAAGTTCAACAACAATAATTGTTTAATATAAATAAAAAATAATTAAGAAGTTACGATTTTGGTGAAAAGACGAAGTCGCATTTTAAAATTTTGTATGCAATTAAGAGAATTATCAAATTTGTATTTTAACTTTTCAATAAGTTTATAATAAACTTCATGCAATTTGAATTCCTTTGTAGGGCTCGGTACAACTCAGTTGATATTATAAAAAGAGTAAGATTTCTAATAAAATATACTTTACAAAAAATCTTAAGAATTTTTGATTTTTACGCCCATCATTATCTACACTAAATTATTCACTAAGAGTGACTTTTCAAGAGATTACAAGAGATAATGGTCCGATTATGTTAATAGAGATATGTATGTATGTATGAATAAGAGAAAATATACATATCTAAAAGAATGGCAAAAATTGGCAGAAGTCTTTATTTATATCAGGCACCATAACGGTTACGATCTTTATAATAAAAATCTTAATTCAACCGTTCAAAATGGATTTTAATTTTTCCGATCAAATTTAACCGTTTTTCGATTAAGAATAATCGGTGCACTTGAATAGGGGTAATGCTTTTTCGTTTTTTTCTGCATAATTTTTCTTTTAGTAACTTCCATTGTTATTGAATTTAAAGCCATATACATACACAAATATAAGTTTCAGACTTTGTAGTAAGGTAAAAACAAAAATTATAAAAAATTTTAATTTTTTTTTAAGTTTTTGAGTTTTTTTTAGTGTGCAGTTCCGTAGCGTACTGAAAAATAATCTTCAAGTTTGAAGTAACTACAAATTACCGTTGTTCTTTGACAATTTTTTTACCATATAAAAAAATTGCGTTATATTTTAAAAAATTTTTACAAATTTTGAAATTTGCGTTTATACGGTTCTTGTACGATAATAAACTGTATTTGAATTGAAAAATGGTCGAAAAGAAATCCAAAATAACGATTATTTTTGAACGAAGAAATAAAAATCACAAAAAAAGGATTACATTTTTCCGAAAAAATAAAGATCGGAATTTAACGATTATTCTTGAACAGAAAAATAAAAAGCTAAAAATTAACGATTTTGCTTTGTTCTAAACATACCAATCTTGATATTTGACGGTTATTTTCGGTGTCTGATTAAAATAGTTAGTTATTTGGTTATTTTGATTTAAGCTAAGATATTAAATAGTTTTTGATATTATTTTTATATGTATTGGTAGTTGGTTTGAGAAATAGTTAGTTTGTAAATATTCTAGGAAAGCATTAAATACTTTCAAAAACTTCTTCGCTAATTTTGAAAACCTTACAAGTGATGATTCACCACTATTGAAATATCCAAACATCTTAGTCTAAACAAATGTGTGTGTATGTATGTACATACATTTTATGTATGTACAAGTATTAATTTATAAATATCTATTAATATGTTGGCTTACATCTAAATATGTATTCATTTATATACAGTGACGAGCAAAACTGTAACATGATGTAACACTTTTTATTTCAGCCACCGCTATCTTTCATAGTTCTGAGGACTTTCATAGTTTTGTTGTATATTCTTATTGGTACACCCCTACTCCCGCTCTCATAACGATTTGAGGTCAATCCAACAACAATAAAAAAACCTGGAGACAAAAATGTAAGTTAAGGCAAATGTTACAGTTTTGCACTCACTCTCAGTTTTGCATTTTACAGTTATCGTTTGCTAAGTTGGAAGTCAGATGACTTTTTTTTGTATTGTAATTTATTCAAGAAGTGATCACCAATAAATAATATGGTTAATCAGGAAGCATAAATGTAAATAATAGGTTTACTGCGGAAAGGCGGGACCGCAGGGAAAGTGGCAAAAAATTGTGGAGTTTGCCACATGAAAATGTTAAGACTGAGAAAAAATATAGCCTAAAGTGTTACTAAGGACAAAGAAAGTCTGTCAAAATATATTACAGTCCGATATCTTGTGAACTTAGTAGCAAGTAGCGCTGCAGGCACTACTACAGAAGCGCTTAAGGTATTAAAATTGAATGCAAATCAGTAGATAGTGAGGCGAAAAATTGCCAAATTGAGCAAAATGGATCATAAAAGAAGAAAAAAGCAAATTTGATCAAAATACATGTGCGAGTGTGGCAGCGTTTTGCTGCATCGCACGAAAACCGGACCGTTGCCTATTGGGATATGTTAGGCCTTACAGAATGCAATAAAAAACACATTTTTAAGATTTAATTGAGGGTTATTTGGTCTGACAAGACTAAATTAATCGCTTTCAATCAAATGGCCGGGCATGGTATTGGATCAAAGGCCCAAATTAAGCCTAAGCGCATCATGTAAGGCAAACTGTGAATCACGGTGGTCGGTCAATATTAGTTTGGGGTTGTATTTCAAAAATGTTGTTGATCCGTTTGTACGCATTATGCCTAAGGAACAGTATCTGTTCAAATTTCAACAAAATTTGCAAGATGTAGTCGAAAAAATTAGAGTTTCTGCTGAAAAAGCAACCAAAACACACTGCACATGTTCGCAAAGACTGGAACAAAAGCATAAATTTGCTAATTTGAAATGACCTCCACAATCCGAGGACCTGAATCTCATCGAGAATTTGCGAAATCAACTAAAAGCGCATCTTACTAAGTATCCAAGTCCGTCCAATGGAGTACATGAGCTGTGAAAGCACACCAAGGATATATGGGAGGCTATACCTCCAGAATTTTTACAGACATACACATTAGGTATGCCAAATTGCAACCAGGAACTAAATAAAGCAAAAGCATACTGAACATTCTGTTAATAATTTTTTTTTTTGTGAAAATTGTCAAAATGTTATTAAAAATATATGAGTGCAAAACTGTAACATTTGCCTTAATTTACATTTTTGTCTGCTGGTTTTGTTAATGTTGTTAAATTGACTTCAAATCGTTATGACAGAGGAAGCAAAGATGTACCAATAAAAATATACAACAACAGTATGAATGTCGTTAGAACTTGGAAAGATAGCGACAGCTGAAATAAAAAGTGTTACTCCATGTAACAGATTTGCTCGTCACTGTATGTATTAGTATTGTATATATATGTATGTATACTTAAATATGTGCTTGGGTTTAACTAGAACGCTCTACGATTTGTATCACATACTGAAATCATCGCTCAAATATACATACATATGTATGTATGTATGTACATATAACTACTATCGCCATTTACATTAATACGCAGTAATTTCTACGCGCCACACCCGCTCCATCACCCTCATTCATGGCCATCGTCTTCGAACGCATCAAATTTAGATCGGTACGTATGCTGGGTCGACGCGCATTCGGTGCTACCACTCCGCAGGCATCACTGAAACGTCGCTTTATAGAGAGTGCATTCTTTTTCGATCCACCCGCAGTCGTGTGTGGTGGCAATGGCGATGGCGCTCCGAATACGGACACTACGCGTCGATGATGATTCGGTGCCATTTCCAATGGTAAACTCGAAACCATAAACAAAGCATAGAAGAGATCATCGATGCGGAAATTTTGTCGCGCCGAACATTCGACGAAGACGCAACAATTATCCTGGCCGGCAATATAGCCCATCACCTCGTCGAGTTGAACTTTTCTGTTGATGAGAAGCATGGACAGGATGAAATAAAAACAAAATTAAAAAAAAGTAAAAGATCCTTCAAAGCCGCCACTTAATCTTACTTGGGTTCACGATCACATTTATTTCCAGCTATAACCATTGGTATTTTTGGCAAACTTTTCTTCTTCATTCCCGATCCAGGATTAAGCGCTGTCCATTTAGTTTCGAGTATATTTTCACGTAATCGCACTACTTCTTCGAAGGACTCACGTGAATCCATGCTAAAGACTAGGATGAAAATATCGCCTGAAATTGAACAAAAAAAAAAATCGATATAAGATTATAAAAACTTGCCGCTACTCAAATCAATTTCATTTAAGTCCTTAACGTTTTAATAAATAGTATTTTGTTAAGTGTTTAATAAATAGTTTTAAGTACTTCTACACTAACCTTCTCTTTTTCGGTACATTAGTATCAATAATAAATTAAAAATATATAAAAATTAATTTATGAGCAGCTGCAGCCAAGTTTATCGCTCTTTTCATGCGTCCTAATACCCTTATCAAATCTCAAAATTTAATCTATCAAATTTCCAAAGCAAACATATGCTCGTGCATGCATACATATCCACCCACTACGAAACGTGCGTCTCACTAGAATACAAAAAAAAAAAATTGTGTGTGTACACTGAGCGAATAAGCGCATAGTAAAAATTAATATTTGTTATTTGATTGTCGTTTAAAAATTTTCGTATTTAAAATGCATATCATACCAAAATTTAGCACGCACGTATTTGAATGCTCACATCTGACTACACACTGAGGGGGAAAAATTTTTTTAAATCAAATAAAAACGTATTTAAATCAAATGAAAACGTGTTCAAAAGTACTATGTTCAATAATAATAATATTCAATTGAAATACGCCAATACTAAAATGAAGCATTTTGCACTTCACGTAAACTTGAATTGAATATTTCCATTATACAGCACTTTTGAATACGTTTTCATTTGATTATACAATTTTTCCACCAGTGTAGCTGCTAGCAAGTTTCGATTATACTAGTATGCTTTCATTTGTAAAAATTTTAAAAACACACTACATAGTTTATTTGCGTGTACATACATTTCTACATATATACGTATGTACATAAGTTAACGCAAAAGTTACACTGCATACCTATTCTCTCTCTCCCATTACGAATTTTGAGTTTTCTACATACATATCTATGCACACAAGTATGCACGCATATGCAAATTAAGGAATTCATATACAGCAATTTGTGAAATGTGCACATCGCACGTACAGTATTTTAACGATATTTGTACCAAATGGCAGTCGATACGGCCCTATAATAGACACATAAATATGGCCTGATGTGCAAACATATGTACATACGTACATACATACATGGACTGTATCGTAAGAAAATCGCAATGTGAAGTGAACAATGGAAATGAAACTTCAATTGACAAGTAACCGCAAAAGTAGGAAAACTGTCAAAATAAACAATCAGAAAGATAAGAGCACTTTTATGGAGGACATAGATGCTTTGGCATATTCTCCTGATTACACTAGGCTTGATGGTGTATATATTTGAAGCTTTGAGTTTATGTATTTTTGATATTTTTATACCCGAGCGCACTTGTGCACAAGGGTATTATAACTTTTTTCACATAACGGTCGTTTGTAACAGGCAAACCGAATCGGGATAGATATAGACAAATGTATACATAAATGATCAGAATGAAAAGAGAAATCGATTAAGCGGTGACTGTCTGTCCGTCCGTCCGTTCGTCTGTCCGTCCGTCCGTCTGTGCACACGATAGCTGGAGTAAAAATCAAGATATCTTAACGAAATTTTGGTATATGTACTTCTTTCGGGCGTAGGACGGATGGTATTGAATATGGGCAAAATCGGACAATAACCACGCAAAAAAATTACTTAAGGAATAAACTTTGCCCAATTCAGTGAATCGACTACGTATTGTCTTCTTTCTCATCTAACGGCAGGCTGAGAGAGAATACAGATCGGACGGGTTTGGGTCGTAGGCAGAGAGGTGTTAGATGAGCTAATGTGAGTTGCTATGGTAATATAAGTTAGTACTACAATATCCAGAATGGAGTTGTGTCAAAGGTTCGCGAGCCTCACGCAGCAACTCGAGTTTTTCGCCTGCGATAGGTAGCGTTGGTCTCCGATGATGGAATTCAAGTGTTGAGATTTGTCGAAGGTGTTGATTGTTTTCCTGTCTATAATAGTCTATCTTAATTGGCCGGTATGGTTCAGGGAATGGTGTTTTCTCATTTCCAAGACATTCGATTCCTTATGCTCGAGTGTTTCCCGACAAAAAAGGCTGTTGCTTTAGCGATCTAATCTTTTCAAGATCGGTGAATCCCATTAAGTGTGAATTTTTCACAATTTTTTTTCTATTTTACTTGTAATCCAAAATACTTCTAAGTTACTTAGATTTATTGGTTTCTAAATTAAAGCTACACCTATTTTTAACAGTCACATTTTAAGTTTGGTCATATGTAAAATAAAACCGGTTTATTCGAGTTTTTCTTAATTTGAAAATAGGGGACAGTTTTTTTTTCAAATTGCCATATTTCGAATAAATCGAAACCCGGGTTTTGAACGATAGAAAATCCTATTAAAAACCTTGTTTTAGATGGCCTAAGCTACATATTTAGAAGAGTCCTAAGCAGCCACAAGCATGCTTCTGTATGTAAAATACTTAATGAAAGTTGTTAGAGAAAAAGCTTTTTAAACCAGTTAAACTAACTACTATAAAAAAGAGAGTTTTGCACTTGAGGGCTTTACAAAGCTATTTTCAGTAAAAAATCAGCATTTTGTTTTTGGTAACTGATTCCTATAAGTTAATTAATTTGCTTCCTTTTTTCACCTGCACATTTTTGTGTTTCACTGTATTGCCTTAAAAGTAACGCGTCAAATCAAGAAGATTTCAACAGAAACAAAATAAATTAAATTGCACTTAGACTAAATGCCGAATAATGTAGGAATTCATAGATAATTCGTATCGCATATCAATGCTATTATAAATGTAAGTACGTATGCACGCAAGTAGAAGACTTTCGTCCTACGCACATGTACTTACATACATGGCAGCATTTTTATATAGCGTACGAACAAATTGATACTACTCATAGTTCAAAACACAAACGTACATACGAATCGTCGTCAGCTTACATAAATGTGCATTTTTATTCTACGGCTTACGGTGGCACTGCGTGAATCTAAGCACAAATCTCCTTAGCTCAATTGTGTTTCCTGCCAAGCTCCATGTTGCTCCTTGCTTTTGCCTGCTGGTGTTTGCGCTGTGTGCACACAAGCACTCAGATTATTGCTATCGGAACCGGTAGGCATGCCAAATGTCAGTTGGCGATTTACCGTCAATGACCGCCTGTGCACAACTAGCGTAAGCACTTGTCTACCTTTTCCACTGTTACGTAGACACATGTATATGTATGTGGGTATATATGTATAATATAGCACATATACCCTACAAGACATTGCTGAGCACTTTAGGCAAAAATTCTCACACATTTACACTTTTGTTTTTGTAGTACGGCATAAATGAGTAGTTTGACTATTAGTACTGAGGACTTTCTGATGACAACATTGAGGGGAAAGTACTCAAATTTTTCCCATGGCCTGAACGAAAATGATGACTTTGATAAGCACTTTTGTGATTAGGAGTAATGATAATATGAGTACTCATATGATACTCAGCTGTCTTGTAGGGTATATTACACATCTACATACATATAAATATATGTAAATATATACGGGTTTGACGGGCTTAGTAGCTCGTAAAATATGGCCGAAACTAATACGGGCAACATAATAGAATCTTCTTAAAATATACTTTTTATGCTTTGTCTGTGCGGTAGGTCATAGACCAAACGCCTACAAAGTGGCCCATCTTCAAATCTTTTTAAACGGCAATGGCTTGGAATTGAGTGCTACTCCAGATGCCTGCATGTACTCGCTGAGTGCACCAACTTGGTTTTCCAAATTAAAACCTCAAGCTTGTCTATAACATAGTGCAACAGCATTTTTGTGGGCGGAACGATTCCAACTCAAGAAGAAAGACGTAGATAAATATAGTAAAGCCTTCAAATATTTTTGCCTTCTAAGGTAAAATGGCCATTTAAGTTTGCAATTTTTTGCTTGAGTGTTTCTAGAATGAGGGGAAAAAGGGTTAACATATATATGGAGCGAAATATGTAGTCCGGGTATGTGTAGTAAAATTTCACGAGGAATAATTTTGTACAACATTTTAACCCATTAACTCTCTCATTTTAACCCATTAGCTCTCTCATTTTGACCATTCTTTTTGAAAGTCGAAATAAAATGTCGTTCAGGAGATCGGTAGAGTGTTAAAATGTTTTAGGAAATTATTCGCCGAAAAATTTCACCAGCGGTATTCTCAGATAAAATCTTTATAGCTGCTTTCCTATTTTTGTGTACACTTTATCAAAAATATACCCTTGTCAACAATCATTTTTTTAAGTATCTTGCAATCAAATAAGGCTTTTTTGAGAAACATTATAGTAACTACGATGTTTCTGTTTAAAAATGCTAAAATCAAAAAATTTCAGATACATTATTTACAACAAGCAGCTATCCACCAAATCCAATGAACAGAGCGCTGTCATCAAATTCCATTTGAAATGAGGTAATAAGTACTTGTATTTTAACTTATTCTAATTTAAAAATACAGACGAAAAAACTCATCGGATGCCATTATTGCAGAAATTTAATGGTGTATATTATGGTACCCTTGATGGTACACAAAATGGTGTCCCTGCTGGTGCCTTTGGGCTGTCCTTACTCATATCTTGCGTTACAAATGGGGATAGAGTCTTCTTGAATTACGAGCCCCGTCGGACTCGTGATCCTACCTCCTATGAGTTTTATAAATCAATTTGCTGTGTACTGAAGGAATTGATTAATATTTCACATTGCTTGTAATTGGTAATTGAGAGTAATTTAATTCCTAAAAGAATCATTATGCTCCAGCTCTGGTTATTTGTTCGTTATGCAATTATTATTTTGCGACCTTTCGGAAATTTTCATACTTTTTTGTGTTTAACTTGGAACTTTCTGGAAATCGTCAGCAATTTTCATAGTGAAGCCTGAAAATAGATAGAAATACCAGCTGTCACTGCCCTAAAATTTTGGAGGTTTATGAGATACACAGATCCATACAGCGCATTCAGATAGTCCGATTCTAATTTCGACCAAGAAGTTATATGGAATCACAAGATTTGACGATTCACGAAAACATGTACCAATTTAGAGAAATCTGAAAGTACATATGTAGGTTAAAAAAATTCATAATTTTGCAAAATTTTTCTCCTCATGAATATAATGGCGTTTTCGTTTCTACCGAAAAATGTTACCTTTTTATTGCCCTCTCAGCACAAACATTAAGAACCGGGCAATGAAAAGGCAACATTTTTTGTAGAAACGAAAACGCCATAAGTTTTGTGCTACTGACAGGAAATACATGATTTTGGCCTATTGCTGATTCATAATCTCATAGTCTTATTAATTGGACACGGCTAGGTGTACCATATAAATCGCCTTAGTGTAGCACAATAGCCCATTATCTTCAACCCACATTTGTATCCTTCCCTTAACTAAAATAAAGTCCGATTTTATGTCTATATGAATGTATCTAAATAATTCAAAATAGTCACGATAAGCTTTCTTATCAGCACAACTTTATATAATTTTTATTACTTTGTGGCACAACTGAAAATTCGAACAATTCCAAGCCATTTGAAACTTTCTTATGACAAAAGTGCACTATCGATATTTACCAATACCCACCGATTTACTAATGAAAATAAACTATCTTTCCTCCTAAAAAAATTTTATCCACTGAATTTCATACCTATATTTTACCAGAAGCAACACACTACTAGGCGCTACTTCGCACTAAAGATGCCAGCTAGTTACGATAGTAATTATAGTCACGCAGTGCAGCAGCCACTCAACTAAAACAAAAATTGTCTTCTGCTCTGACGGCTATTTTCTGGAATTATATAAATCAAAGCTTGGTAAGTGTGCTAACTGTCGATGTCTTTACGCGCACAGAAGCACCACTTCTGCAGTCAAGCATACAATTTTGCCTCGCATAGACGAAATTCACTGCGGTATTTCCTTCCCTTACGTACACACATACATATGTATGTATATGTGTATGTATATATTTTCCCTGGACTAACAGTAGAATAAATATTACAAAATCGTTGTATGCCTGTTGCCAACAACAGACGACCAACATTTATCCTCACCATCCCGGGATATGGTTTTTATTGCTGCACGCTCCTCGTTTGCCTGCTTTGGCATTCTACCATTTATTGCTTTATTGTTCTAGTTGGCCGCCTGTGCTGTGATTTACATGGCTCAACAAAACTATTCATGTCCCAAAGCCAGAGACATTGTAACTCAAGCTGCCACAATGAAATGCTTTTGCTACCATTTGTGGGCTGTTTGTCATTGGGTGGTCGTTTGCCAGAGGCGACGCACTAATTTCTTGGACAAATTTTTTTTGTTTTTTTTTTTTTTTGTTTCTTCTTTTGTGTTTGCAGTAAAGTTGATTTGTAATGATTTTTGATTTGAAAGATCTTTGCTTAGATTTTCATGTAAACTTTTGGCTTACTTTCAATTAAGAGAAATGAGCGCAAAATAAGAAATAAACTCAAAATGATTTACTCGTAATTAACTGTTTATGACATGTCATAGATGCATATGTATGTATGTGCTATTTTTAACTACTCACTACTCACCTGTCATGAAGGATAAACGCCGCATCGCTGGAAATGGATGATGGCCCGACGTGTCCAATATATCCAACTGATAGACATCATTCCGTATGCGATAGAGTTTTCGGTGGAAATCTTCGATGGTTGGGGTGTATGCCTCCTCGTAGCGATTACCCAAAAATCGTGCCACAATCGATGATTTACCCACACGTGATGAGCTGATAAGCGAAGGCATCCGAAAAAAATAAAATAAACGGAAAGACAAAAGCGGTAAAGTGGTTGGTTGGGGCGTATGAGTAATTAAATAAATTCGGATTCGACAGCGTTTGCTCATCATTTGCGGGCATTTCACTGGCAGGCAACTTTTTGTAATTTAATTAATTAAGAGCCAGATAAGCGAAATGATTGTGACTGTTCACATTTATGTGTTTGCGCGGCAACACACCTGAACCTATACCCACATACATATACATATACAGTGGCGGTCAAAAATGGAGGAACGGTGTTTCGTTTTTAATACTTACAATGCTTTTCAAGCTAAAATTTTTTTGATATTTTTTTATAAAAATATGTTTCATGCTTTAACAAACTGTACACAGAACTTAAAAAAACTCCACAAATTTTTATCTAAATTACGAGCTTTTTTACCAGAATTTTTAGAAATTTTTTGCGATTTTTTAGCCGCTGAAAAGTTGCACTTATTTCACCAGAATTTTATAAACTTGTTAACTGCATACCCAAAAAATTTCTAAAAATTCTTGTTAAAAGCTCGAAATTTAGATAAAAATTTGTAGATTTTTTTCTGCACAAAATTGGAAAGTGTGATTTATATAGTTTTTGTTAAAGCACGAACCATATTTTTATAAAAAAAATATAAAAAAAATGTTTGCCTGAAAAACATTGTAAATATTAAAAACGAAACCACACTCATCCATTTTTGACCGCCACTGTATGTATGCATAGGGTAGTGAACACATAAGAATACGACTTAAAAACATACACATACATATATACGTATACATTTGCTACTGCTTCTGTATACATTGCCCTTTTCAAATCCTCTTTGCTTTATTTATGTTTTCCTTTTTCGCCTTTTTACTGTAAACTCTGTTTTATATGTATGCATAAAGATACCTTTATATATATGTATATTCATATGGCTTTATAGCAGTAGTTGCTTGTTTAGTAGCTACTGATTAGTTCGCGTGTGAAAAGGCACGTGCGTCGAGTGCGGCAATGAATTTCATTGTATTCTTCATTTCATTGTTAACGAGTTTATTTTTGTTTATTTGTGTTAAACATTTCAGTTTTCTTTGGATTGAAGTGCTGCTTTTGAGGCGCACTTTAAGACGCTCAACAAGTTAAGAGCACTTTCACTTTCGACTTGGTATTTGAAATTTTCGGTTTTATAAATATTTAGTTAGCAATTTTTAATATTTATTAGCAATACGCTCACCCTATAACCATCAAAATTTATTTTTATATTTTGATGGAAACTTTGGTGCATAGCATATGGTCTCACAGCAGCAAACAACATACAGTCTAAGATCCGACAAGGGCACGAACTTCTCCCATCTGTTTAATTGATTCAATATATTTTGTATGAAATTTAACGTGTTAATAAATATTTCGCAAGTAGGTTGGCTGAAAAAATCCTGACCAAAATATTTTTAATTAAATATTAATAAATTTATTTTTTTTTTTAAGTTTGCACTCAAACAAATTATATACCAATCGAAAGTATTATGGAATGTGAAAACGTTGGGTTATCTATTATTTTCTTGGCCTACCTATCGGGTTGGCAGGTATGAACAGGTAAGTAATAACAGTAATTTTCTCTCATATGTTTAACACATTATTTAGGCTTTATCTATGATTTCGATTAGTATATATGAAATTTGTTCATTAAACAAATATGAATGCAAAATTTAAAAAAAAATTATAATTTTAGATTATTTAATTAAAAATATCCTGGCCAGAATTTTTTAGTCCATGTATGTATGTACATTTGTAACAAGGGAAATTAAAAGCGGCGAAAATATGAAAAATTAGTCTCCGGGAAAAACGACCTTGAGGGGAACCAGTGAATTTTATATTTACGTTTTTTTATGCAGCTAAAAAATCTGCCTAAGTAGCATCGGCTAAATATGCGTACCGCTAAAATCTGATCGAGTTTTCGGCCCATCCGTTGTCTGCAATATAAACATATTTGGCATTTTTGTAAAGGTAATTTGCCCATTAAAAAGATTTAAGCCGATATTCCTATTCCCCTATAAAATAAATAGCTCTTATGCTGCCAGGAAGCCACTGAAGTTAACAAAATCTAAGAATTTTAATCAGAGCATAGCCATGCTTAAGCTCTTCAAGGAAAAATTTCAAAAATGCATATGTATGTAGGTAAGTATTTTGAAATAAAATGTTGCTTTGACATTTTTGTATTTCCATATGTGGAAGATCGATCAATCGCGGCGCCAGTTCGAAAATGCCCTATCTCAGAAAACTTTTCAAAAACGCCCTGTTTCATAGTTTGGTTGAAGAACGCCCTATCTCGGTTTCAAATACGGTTCAAAAAAGACCTATCTCAGCACATTTTCAATAAATTTTCATTTGGGATAGGGCGGCTTTGAACCGAATTCTGAGATAGGGAGTTTTTCATTGAAACTCTGAAATAGGATGCTGGATGAACAAAACATTTGGGACAGAAATATTTCGCCATATTTTAGTTGGCGGTTTTGACGTTAGGAAATTCGTCCGAGTACGAAAAATGCTATACGGACGTGAACGAGAAGAGTGAATGAAGTGAAAAGTTCCTTATTAGGGGTTGACATTTTTATTTTTTACACAGCCAAAATAAAGGACCGAAAATGTGTTGAATTTTCTGATAGAACAAACGGCATACAAATTTGTCAAAACTTAAAACAGCCGAATAGAACACGAGCTACTTTTATTGGACTATAGAAATACTTTGCCTGAAATGCGGTTTATTTGTGGCAAGCAAATGCTGTGCATTTATACAATGAAATGTTAAAAATTTGCTTCAGAAATAGAATAAACTGCTTTCCGTGTTACTGGAATACGTGAATTTTGCTGCGCAACATTCTGACGACAGACAGATATATATCGCTAATTATTCATTAATTTTGGGCAGACAGAAATCATGACGTATAATAACGTATTTAATTACATTTACATTTAACTTACACTAGCATTTCTTCTAATGCAAAAGTACCCAGTCGGAAAAGTAGTAACGCATTACATGCGTGATAAATAGTATAATGTATTTCTTCTGAGTTCTCGATTATATTACTGCTAACTATGTAATTAGCATTCTAATATATTCAAAAAGTTACAAAAATTTCATATTAAAACACATTCATTTCTCGATACTAGGTAATGAAAAATTGAATGCGTCACTTTTCTTAGGACATCGCCTTGGGGAAAAAAATGAATTTTCGAATGTGAAAAGGGTTTTACTCATTATTTTTTCGATTACTGTACATCAAATTTTCCCACTGGGTATGTATGCCTGTGTGTGTGTGTGTGTGTACTCCTGTAACGTTAACCCGCGAGTTAATTGAATACCATAAATTTGTATAAAAGATTTCTGAATGGAGGTGGCAGCAGGTGAAGTGCGAATCTTGTTTTGTTAATTGTTTGTATCAACATCCCGCTAAATCAATTAAAGAGGGTATACTATATACATATATCTATGTGCTTATGTATGTTTGTTTTAATGGTTACTTATACAACTTTGTAACGCAGCCTTGCGTGACTGGAGCATTTAAATATGCGTGCGATATATGTAAACATTTGTTTGTACCCCCGAAATGAAATAGCGATGGTGCGCATGCCCGAAGCTATATTTAATTGTTGCTCTTATCAGGCAATCAGTTGTTGGAAAAAGGTGATTACGTATAATTAAGTCTTTGTAAATGAAAATTTTATTGAAGAGGTAATTATTTACAGATATACTAGGTTGTTGCTTTATTTACTTGTATATATGAATTTATTTGGCAACAAAACAAGTGCGAAGGAAGACGTTCTTCATAACTGCATTAAATCGAAATTTATTATTTGTCTGAAAACACACATAAAAGTTTGTTAGCACGTGACAAGCGAAAAACCTATAGATTTTAAATTATTGTTATTTTTTTATAAAGGACTATTTTCGAAAATTGACTGTACACATTTTTAAGCAGTGGCGGAAATTCTTCTCAGTAAGATTTCTGTAGCATGCGGTTTCTTTAAACTCACTCCTTAAACTTATTGATTAAAATGAAATTTGATTTTTAAAAACGGTGGCAACGCCCTTTAAACATATTTTCGTGGTAAACCTTTCATAAACTTCTTTATCTAGTTAACCAAATTGTAACATTTCAGTTGTGCCTTTTTGATTAAATAATATATATATTTTTTTAACAGATGGTAACCCTCTCCAAAAATGTACTCAAAATTAAAGCATTTTCAAACCTCTTTCCTTCGTCATGCATATTGTTTTTAAATAGCTTTTCATTTATTTAGCTTAGTAATAAAATTTAGTTTTAGGAGATGTTCCACACTAAGTGATACATACCAATCGATTACTTTTTTCACCGCGAATCAAATTTGAAAGTAAATTTTTATTAATAATTTTTATGCAAAATAAAAAATAACAATTTTTTTTATTTTTGTTTTATAAATCCAAAATAAAAATTATTTGTGATTTTTATCTAAGTAATCTACAAATAAAAGTGATTTTTGATTTTAATATTATATGTCTCAGATAACAGTTATTTAAAACTTTTATTTATAAAAGTCATAAATAAAAATCAGTCAGTGACTTTTACTCTCAAAAGTCTTTAATATAAATCAGTCGCCGACTTTTATTTTTTCAGTCATACGTATAAAAGTGATTATCATTTTTCACAGATAAAAAGGTGTTAGGGAACAAAAGTTTACTACGACTTATACAAATGACTTTTATAAGTATTATTTAAAAAATAAAAGTCAGTGACTGATTTATATTGATGAATTTTAAAAGTAAAAATCACCGACTAATTTTTATTTATGACTTTTACAAACAAAAGTCTTCAGTATCTGTTATCTGAGACATTTAGTTTAAAAATCAAAGCTAACTGTTGTTTGCTGATTATTTAGATAATTGTGTTGCTTATTGGCCGTTTAGTATAGTAAGTAAGATTATATAGATACAAATTTAAAATAATTGTTATTTTGGATTTATAAGTAAAAATCCTACATAACCGTTATTTAAGGAGGAATTAAATAAAAGTAAAATAGCGAGAATAAAAGTTGTAACTGTTACGCTCCCTGATTTGTGTATAAAATTTTATCTAAATCCGTCAAGCCGTTCTAGCGTGAAAGAGTAAGCTACTCACAAACTTTCACGTTTATATATAAGTAATATATATATATCATAAAGATTGATTTATTATCGAAAACAAAGTGTGAACAAAACTTATATTAAACGTACAGCCGCAGATTGATATCGCCGTATTATTATTGCTCATACGCCATGTACAACATACACATTTGGACTCACTAAATAAAGCATTTAGTCGAATAAGTAGTCAAATATGATTTCCTGAAGATTAAGATACTTGAAATACAAATTTGCGTACTTAATAAAGCAATATAAATTTTGAAGCATACATACATACATATAATGCATGTGTGTTTGCACTATTTTCGTATTTAAATTTGCCCTTCGCTTAGCTGCTGCTTACACCAGAGTCATTATTACATTTATAAATACTAGTTATAAACCTGCTCTTCACTTACCCCAACATAATGAGACGATAGCAATTCTTCGACGACGGTACACTATCATCGCATAGCGACAAACCGATGCCCGTGCCATTGGCAAAATCATCCACCGCTTCGATAACATCTAAATTACCATCGGCTAGCGGTGTATGCAACTCTGTGTGACTCACAACGCGACTACTCGTCGTAACCGCACCATTACTGCCGCTCGCACCAATATCATCCAAAAAGGTTACCACATGCGAGGCCGTTGTTGATGATGACGTTGTCGTTCCCGCCGTTGCGGCGCTGGCGCTGACTGTGCCTGTGGCTGTGGCTGTGCCTGTGGCGGTGGCTGCTGATTGTGCGGTTATGGCGGTACCACCATTACTACTACTCATGTCGCGTACATGGTCGCGTATTGTATCCGAAATGGAATTGGTTAGATTTTTTAGCGGATCATTTACAGCTACCTCGGCATAGTCATTATTATTACTACGCGCACAGAACCAATTTCGACAACGCTCCATTTTGCCAACATCCGCCAAAGTAAAAGCGCCCATCAACCGGCGAATACGCAGAAATGCGCACAAAGTTGTTAACTAGCAGCAGAATAATCGATATGGCGAATTCAAATTCGCGTGCTATTCTAAATAGAACAAGCACAATGCTCTACACGTGTGTATTTTTTGTTTGTTTAGAATTTCATTGAAACAAATTCAATTCCGAGCGAACAGCAAATGGACTGCCATGAAAAAAAAAAAATGATTTCAAATTGGTGAGCTATAACGTTGGTCGTTATAACGGCAGCAGTTCTATTGAAAAAGCGCTGATGAAGTAGTTTTGGGATTTTCATAAAAAATTTTGCAAATCAAAAGGTGGCAAGTTTTATTAATTTTTATTGGATTTCACGCCACATACGATTGCCAGTGGCACTTTCCTAATCCCACTTTTATTGTTTAATTTGTGTGTGTTTTTTACAATTTATTCGATTGAGGCTTAGCAAATTTTAGACGAATACTATGTATGCACCATTTTAATTAAAATTTTCAATTCCGTTCTGCAACTGGATTTATGCCTGAGTGCATTTACTCTGCTTTGTTGTTGTTTTTTAATTTCGCTCTCCAAATTCAGAAGTTGATCCATCTGAAATAAAAGCAAAAATAATTGGCTGTTATTTAAAGTATGCTTGTACATATGTATTTTCGAAATTATTTTACTGAAATGATTTCCAATCCCTTTGGGTTAATTTAATTAAAAGGTATATCGAAATGAGAAAAAGTATGAGTATTTTCTGTGGGACAGAAAATGTCATGCCGCTGAGGGTTAAGAAGATGTCGTCTACAAGGCAAAAACAAGTATATAGACAAAGATCATAATAAATTTAAGGATAACAACAGAGATAAAAACAAAGGCAAAAGAAAAATACAGGAAAAGATTAAGATTGCTATTAAGGAGAAGATGAAGGTAAGTCTGAGGATGAAGATAAATAAAGTGGAGTTCATGGTGGAGATAACGGGTTCAGGATAAGAGATGAAGATTGAAATAAATAAAAGAAGATAAAGAAGAATATGAGGATGAAAGTGAATATGATGAAGATCGTGAAGAAAGATACAAACAAAAACAAAGATAAAAGAAAATCTAAAGAAAAAGATATGTATAAAGGTAAACATAAAAATAAAGATTCAAAAATAAAAAAATAAACAATAAAAAATAAAAAATATACATAAAGACAGAAGTAAAGATAAATATGAAGCGGAAGATAAATATAATAAATATTAAGATAAATATAAAAGTAAAGATAAACATGCAGGTAAAGATAAAGGTACAAATAAAGATATAATTAAGAAAGTCCATAATGTTGCAAAGGCCTGCTAGTAGAGGTGAGTATCCTGAAGTCTACAAGTAATGTACCGTTTCACGTACTTCAACAGTTCCCCAATCCTTTTATCGGCGTTTTCCGCTTCTAATAAGAGCTGGTCAGTGGAAAAGGATGTATTCTAAGGGCCACTTACAACGTCCACATTTCATTCCACACTTTACCATTATCTTAGTTTGGTCGCATGAGGTGATGTGCGCAGTATCTTGCATATATTCCAACAAACATTCGGCAGTCTGTCCTTGGCAGCGATAGCAGGTATTTAGTTGTTTTGTGAGTATATGGGCAAAGCATTATTTGGGCGACCTTGTGAGATGTTGGGGAATCCGACTTAGAGTTCACCTTCAGTATAATTGCTGAGACTAACACCCCTACACTGAAACACTTTCGTATTCGGATTTTCTTACGAATCGTAGAAATGGTATGCTGCAATCAGAATCGAATTTTCGAACTTTCGAAAGTTGTAAAAACCGCATGCCTAAAAACGAGCGCGTAAGAAATTTACAGCTTTTTGTGTAATTTTTTACGACAAAAAATCTGTGTCGGAAGCGAGATAAAAAGTAAGCAACAGGATGTAAATCGAAGTGTGCTTGGAGGAAATATTAGTGGTGTTCTTTTAAATAGATAAATTTGCCTTTCACATACATATATGTATGTATACTTTTATCTAATGCTTTATATGAACGAACAAATAAGAATGTTTGTATAGTTATTTGTACAATGATTTTGCGTTGTTGTGTTCAAACTAGAGATGCCAGATCAAAAAAAAAATAAGTTGATTTTTTAATCGATTCGAATCGAAATAAAAATAATCGGTGCAGGAAGAAATCGTCGAAAAATAAAACGATCTCCCAAGATCGATTCATATCAAAAAACGCGCTTTAATTAATTTTCTTAAAGAAACAAAATACGGCCTTCTGGCCGTGCATTGCTATAAAGGTTTCAATATCTAGATTTATCCAAAAGCTATCAGGTAGCATCTCTAGTCCAAATGCATGACCCGAAACTAAAAACTTTAACATACACGTAAAATGCATATTTTCAATAGCATATATTCAATATCTTGGAAGAAGCTGTTATTGTATTAACTGGATTGAGACTCATGCATCCAGGCATAGGAAGAGCTAAGGCTTATGGTTCAACAATTCAATCAGAAGCTGACATAGATGCGTCCATAGTTACGGTACCCGAATGCTCCGCATACCTTTGTGAATTTATTTCCATAGCGCAGATGCAATAGAATCCATAATTTTCTTCAAATATGTAAAATGAAGCAATTTTACTATTAATAAAATATCCAAATAAATCATATATCGAAAGCTGAGTGGAAGATCGACCTATCTCGGTAAACAGTTCGAAAACGCCCTATCTCAGAAAACTTTTCGAGAACGCTCTACTTCAGTATTTCACTGAAGAACGCCCTATTTGAGAATTTGATTTAAAAAATACCCTATCTCAGAATTTGGTTGAAGAACGCCTTATCTCAGCTGCAAAAAGATTCAAAAACGCCCTATCTCAGTTCATGTACAGTGTATTTTCAAACGAGTTAGGGCATTTTTTAATCGGATTCTACTGCTGGTCTTTACCGAGAGCGAGTTAGTCTTCACAGCCGTTATTGCTTTGATAGCAGCCCGCCTATGAATATGTTTACGCGTGAGTTCGGTCGCTGATTCCGCTATTCTGGATGCAGCGTGTACTTCTACTTGAAGGATACTATAGTTGTCTGGGAGCTTTCAAGCTCCGAACAATATACTGTTGGAATTCTAAAAAACAAAAAAAAGTATATATATGATTTCGAATTCTCCAAGCAAATTTACGCATAAAACACTGGCTGCGAAAAGCATGTTTCCAATAATGATACATACATGCATACTTACTATTTATGTGTGGATATTTACTCTGGGGAAAAACTTGTGTCAAATGCCTTTAAGCATAGATATGAGTATTTAACATTCTAAATGCACATATGTATGTATGTATGTGTGTACATATGTACACAAGTATGCAGGTATAAATATGTATAAATTCAATTGAATTGCAAAAGTTTCGATATGTCATGTGTACTCAACCCGAAAGGAGTAGGTGTAATTGAATTTTACTAAATTATTTATTTGTATGTATATAGCTGACTGTAAATAAATTGAGTTTGTCAAATACACCTGCATAACGGTGCACATGTGTATGTATGTACATTAGACTGCATCACCAAAAAAAGTTCCGGTTTTTCCGCCGAGACTACAAAATATATTTTATTTGAAGACTTCAACAATAATATTTTTGAAAAATATTAAGATTTACTGCTAAAAGTTAGTTTTTCATGAATAAAAATAGTTTTTTAAAAGATTTTTTGAAAAAAATCCCTTCAGATGACATGAGTTTATTTGTAAAGAAATAGAAAAAAAACCTTTCCAATGATATCCCATGAGCCTAAATTGGTAAAGTTTTGGCTGAGTTATTCACGTTTTTCTTAAAAACAAATCTTTGAAAAAAGTTTAAAAACAGCATCAGAAATCTCATTATTATGATTCCGTTAAAAAATTTTTTCAATATTTTTAATGCGAAATTTTTAAGTTAAAACTGTTTTGTCATCTGAAGTGATTTTTTTTTTTCGAAAAATACTTTAAAAAAACTAGTTTTATTCTTGCACATTTTTGTTGGAATTTTCAAATATATCCAGCTCAAGTAAATCTTAATATTTTTTCCGATTTATTTTGGTGCAAGTCTTTGATTGTAACATATTTTATAATTTGAATGGAAAAACTGTGCCGACTTTTTTTGTATGATAGTGATGCAGTCTAATGTACATACATACTACATGTATGTGTGTGTATATGTGAGCAAATATGCAAATGAGTTTGCAACATTGTTTGCACAAAGTTTTAATGCCATTGCTGCTGCCATTTAATTCAGTCGTTTTTCAATTGTTTTATTACTATTAGCATATTACACAGTAATCACATTAGATTGTGCGAAAAAAAGCAAAACCAGAAGTTCAAACAATGTCAACTTTTACTAAACCATTTAATGCGTATCCATTCTACACCCACATACGAATGCATGTGTTAGCGTAAATATGTTTTTTTCTATGTGTTACCAAAAAAAAAATCTACAAAAATATCCACCGCATGTGCATCCATTAAGGAAAAGGTTTATATGTACATACATACGTTCCCCATCCAATGCCACTCGAGTGCGCACACGTGCTTTTCTATTGCCAAATTAAAGTCCTTTTCAAATTTTATTTGCACTAAATTTACATAAATGCACACAATCAAAGTTAGTTGGCTCTATTTCCAAGCAAAACAAATGGAAAAAAATGCATTTGTGAGAAAAACTTTGCTTGTTTGTATAATCGAAAAATAATTACCCAGTTACGGTCCGACGCACGTACGACTAACTGTGATATTTGTGTTTGGATTTGTGAATGTTTATTAGTACCATAAATTGTTCTGAAATTTAACTGCCACACACAAAATAAAAAGTTTGCGCTCTTGTTGAAAATATTATTTGCTAGCAGCAATAAACTACATTCAACTGCAAGCAACTTTCAGGGAAAACTAATTTCCAATAATTGTTAGAGTGTGGAGTGTTTGCTGGACTGATTTCGAAGAGTTGTTTCATTCTCATGTAAGGGCTGCTAACCACTCCAAAAAACAGTGCGGTTCGGTTCATGGGTATTCCCTATCCGCGGTTCGGTTCGGTTCAAATGGCTAAATTTTTTATTGTAAAGGATACAAATCTTACAAATCTATGTATACAAAAATAAAAGGCTTTGTTATTGAGATCGAATTCAAAAATCCACATTTATAGTAGTGGAAAAATAAATAGGTACGCGAAATTTTAACAATTTTGGCTATATTTTTTTGCTTATTTAAGGTTTACTTTTTGTAGTATAGTTTATCGTCCAACTAAAACTGATTAAATCCAAGTTTAAAACTTTGTGAAAAAATTGTGAAAAATTTTCAAAGTTTTATCTAAGCTGCAAACTTTTTAATAAGAATTTCTAGTAAAATTTTTTAAGGTTTAAGTTGATTTTTGGCATTTTTTTGCCGGATTTAAATTTTTTTTGCTGGCGGTTATGTGCATTTTCTTCCTTACAAAAACATTTCACACATTTTTTATATGGATGAAATTATAACACGCAGAGATGCCATTAAACTCAAAAATGTTCGAAACCGGTTTGCAGCCCTGGTCAAAACGAGTTATAAATAGCAATTTCCCAAGCCTTTTTTATTCCTTGTGAACATAAAGTTGATTAAATGTCCACGGATATGTATTGAGATTAACCTTGCTCGAATAGTCAATAAAAATCAACACAGAAATTGATTTTTCTTAAGAAGTGACAGCAATTTAAAACTGTTTGCAATTAACAACCAGTATTAATGCGGATCGACTGACTTCCCGCAAAAAAAATGCAAAAGTCCTCTTTTTAGTAAACAATTATTTCAAAAGGTATTTTAATAACCAAAAATCATATAGGGATAGCTTTTAGCAAATATCGCCAAATATACATAATAAGAGAACGGTGCACAGGCATTAAGAATAATGGAGCAAAGCGAGCTTACGGTTCGAACTCAGATGCGAACATTAATCTTAACCCAAACAAGTGCTGAGAAACCATTTGACACATATAAGGCCATGAAAGCCAGAGGAGGCTTTCTACAAAAACATTTCGTTGAGCAATATGAGAAAGAGGGATCTATAAATAGTAAATACAGTAAAAAAAACTAAAAGGGCGTGCCTCGGGCTATTACCGCTTCGCTTCTGTTAATGCAATGAGTATGTACCTAATGCTGGTTAGGCTACTCTGGATCTCGAGGCCTCATGTTCTACGCTTGGTACTATTTACATAAGTAGCTTCTCCAAAAAAGGTTTGATTCGTGAACATTCCAGCTGAAATAATGAAATATTGCGTATCCGATATATCGATATTAACGATAACGATGAAGTAAAAAAAAGAAGGCAAAAGTGAAGATAAAGACGAAAGTGGAAATGTTTATGGATATTGTTATCGGTATTTTTATCAACACAGTTATCGACAGGGTTATCGATATAAGAATCGGATCATGGAATATGATCACATTACATGACATCATATCCCATTGTATCACATGATTTGATGAGACGTCACATGATATTACATCACATAATATGATATCACATCACACGACATCACGTGACATGACCTCATATGATATGACATCGTATGACAATACATGGCATTACATGACGTGGCATGACATCATATGACATGACATCACAGGATATGACAGCACATGACATGACATCCTATCACATCACATAAAATCAAGTCACATCATATCATGTCATCGCACCTCATCTCATCTACGTGAATAAATAAAGAAAAGGATAAAAGCAAAGATATGAAAGATAAAAACAAAGATGAAGACCAAAGTAAATTTACCGATTTCAAAACCAAAAACACCGTTGGAAAGGTAATTTTCTGTAGATGAGGAAAGTTTTTATAGTTTCGAAATTGGTTGAAAATCGTCGTTTAAAAATTTCCATATTTGTGTATGGTTGTTTTTGCAACCTGTTGAATTTAAGCTGTTTCGCATTTTGTTTTATTTCGTATTTGAAATTAAACTTTTAAATAGAGATAAATATGAAGATGAAGAAACAAGTGATAATGATGAAGACAAAAAAAGGAGGCAAAAGTGAAGATAAAGACGAAATGATAAAGGCGTAAATGGAGACAATGAGAAATGCATAAAAATTAGGGTAATTGAATTCAAATTTTCCGATAGGAATCGAAATAAAATCAGCCATAAAAGTTACCGAAATTTATCGAATTATCGAAGTTTATAGTTATCGAAATTTATCCATGCTTATTAAGTTATTCAAATTGATCGATGTTTATTGAGTTGTCGAAATTTACGAATAGTTATCGAGCTATAAAAACGTGTGGGATTATCGAAATTTGTCAAGTTAAAGAAATGTATCAAGTTATCGATATTTAATAAATTGTCATTATTTATAGACTTAACGAAATTTATCGAGTTGTCGTAATGTATGGAGTTCTTTCAACTTACAGAGTTATCGATAATTATTGATCTACTGAAATTGGTTGATTTATCGAGTCGAAGTTCATGGAATTTTCAAAATGTATCGATATATCGAAATTTCAAGGCTATATAAGCTTATCGATTTATCACTGCATATCGAATTTTAGCGTGTTAACAAGGTGTAACGAGTTATCAAAATTTTTCGATAGCTTTCGAAAAATGTGGAGCTGTCAAAAGTAAAAATTTATAAAGGTTTCCAAAGAATTTACATTTTTGAGTTATCGAAATTTATCGAGCCCACAAATTTCATAGTTATCGAAATTGGTCGAATTAACGAATTTTGTTGAGTTATCGGATTTTATTGTTTTCAAAAATCATCAGTTCGATCGATATGTATCAAATCATTGAAATTTATCGATGAACTGGACTGTATCGGATCAATTCCAAGTCCTGCCGAAGTCCACCAAAGGCCTTTTAAGTTAAAAAAAAAAATTAGTTACGTTTTAGTTCCAAAGCAGAAGATTTTCCGGTAAGTTAATTTGTACCGTATAAGTTTAGCTACGTGTTAAGTTAGAAAACCTCTCCAAGGCCCCTAAAAACTAGCAAAACTGTCGAATTTCGACAATAACTGGCACTCTAGTATAGTTTTAATGACGAGTTTCAACTATTTCGCATTTAATCCGATTTTTAATCCGATCCGACCTAATTTGCACGCTCATGTCAATAAATAAATATACAGAAACAGTATGCAATAGAGAAATCGCTTAACGGACAAGAACTAAGGTAAATAGTCCAATTGGAAGAGCGTAGAGAAGTGTAACAATCTAAATTAAAACGAGCAGTGCGAGTTGCTGCTACCAACTAAATAAAAACTTAGTTCTGCATTTGTTCAAACAACTTTGAAATGAAATGGAATTTAAACAGTTACAATTCGCCGGTGCAGGATTTTAATTTATGTATGCGTGTGCAGTACATACATATGTACGTTGGAATGGTTTGTAGCGCAGAGCTGGTGGTGCATTCGTAATTACATAAATAACAGCAAAGATTGATGCAATTAAATGTGACTGCCCGTCTGTCGTCGCTATTAGTCACAGGAAATACGGTACTAGGGAACTAGGGAGGTTAGTTAGTTAGCTGCATGTAGATCTTGCCGCTGCTGCTGCTACTGCCGCTGCTATTGCTTATGCCTTGCTTGTTGTTGTTGTATGTATTTAATTGTAAATGTTGCCTCTGTTTCTGCTGCTGCTGCTGCTGCTGCTGTTGGCTTTGATTAATGAACTAAAAAGTGCTGCCACAGACTTTCACATTTCCAAGGTTGGTTATGTTGCTGATTCGGCTGCTGCTAAAAAATAATTCCTACCAATCTGTTTACTAATACAAATTGTGAGCACTTAGTAAGCTTGTGCACAGAGAGCGAAGGATTGGAAGGCAGCGAAATTAGGTTAAGTGCTTGAATTGACCTAAGCAATAATTAAATCGGGGAGCTAAGAAACACCAACAAATGCTTAACTGCAACTCAAAGTGGGATAAAGTGTCGGTGTGTGGCGGTGCACGTGACTTGGCTACAGAGTGGCAAGAAGTAGAGCGTTGCTGCATTTTACTCTTGAATAACTGCAGCTTAAAGACTAATTTATGCTACATGCATATTCTGTTTTAATTTATTTATTCTCACTTTGTTGTTGAACAACAACAGCGATCACAAACAGTGAATAAGTAATTTACTCTTAGCAGCGCTTAATTCAAATATGGCTTTTCTATATATATGTAAAATTAATGTATAAAGATTTTCGTCGTTAACCGCCTTTAGCCGGCATTGAAGTAGAAAATTTCAAGCGGCCACAATTGCTCTGTCCCATTTTTTTTTTATTATTCTCTCAATAAAGTGGCTTTGTTCGCGGTTCTTTAGTTCGTTGCTGCTTTTTTATTCCGCACGCCATATTTTCTCCATCCATCCGTATTGCCTCCTCAGTGCGCTCCACAAACTATTGTTGTCTCATAATTAAATTAGCATAAAGTAGATATGTTTATGCTAAACAACTTTGTTCACTTGACGCTCATACGCCCCGGTGCACCGTCACCATAACCAAAGCGTGAAATTTCTGGTTTTACACTAGGGCCATCCAGGCGGCTTGCCATCCTATAAAATTACACTTGTAAATTTAAATGCCATATGGTATACAGCCTTACATATATGTATATGTGTATATATTTATGTCTATCTTATATTTGCATGCCTTCTGTGTGTGTGTGTGTTCTTCCCTTTGCAGCTCCTTTACTTACTACATACATAGCTGAGTTTGGAGAGAAAGAGCTTAAAAGTTTAAATACCAACGTTGCCACTTAATCCAAGTATGGGCTGCTGTGGTAATTGTGCGTCGCGTGAAGTGTTGGCCACTTGTATGCGCTGGCGTCTTTGTTGTGGTTTTCTGCTTTGCATATATGTATGTACAAAAGCGAGTAGTTGGCATCTGATAGCTGCTACTTGATAGTTAAGTTTTTGTTAGTGGCACTCATATTTGTTAGTGTGCACTTACTACTATATCCACTTACTTACTTGGTTGGAGTATTCAATTGTGGCCTCATGTTCGTAGAAAAAATGCGTTAATTAATTTAGTGTGCGTAATTTTATGAATTTGATATGAAATTTTTATGCGAAAGATGTTAAATGATTTAATAAAAATGTGAAAGCACTAAGAACAATTTTTATTTACTATTTATGTTAAAATATTTAGATTCTTCTCTTTTAATTTTGGTCAGTACTAATCTTTTATTTATCTCCCATGCCTTCCTTGTTCTGCCACTTAATCGTTTCCTATGAATTTCAGTCCAACGAGTGCTAAGAAGTTTTATTTCGAAAAGTGATAACTAATAATAATTCTCGCACTCACCATCTTTGTAAGAGGAAAATAGTTTTACAAGAAACCTTTTCAAGCCATAAATTCACTCGGAGGTTTACCAATGCCTGCCGAGGGGCAGCCGCTGTTGGAGATAACTACAAGCTCGAAAATGTTATTAAAAATATGTATCAAGCCTAGGGTATTTCAAAAGTCTGAATTATGAAAAAGAAGCACCAACAAAAACCGAAAACAGAGACCGGAATATGTATGTATGTAAAAACGTAAATACAACTTATTTTGAAATTTTGAAATCAAAAAGACATTTCGGAAAATTCTCTACCACTTTATCTGTCATACATTAGGATGATCTCTCATTGTAGATTATAATTCATGCATGTCTATAAAAATGTCGACTTTTATTATTTTAGCTGATTCTAAATTTGTCACCATTTTTTTTTTTATTTGAGTGGATAAAATCGGTATTGTTTGCGTTTTATTTTTCAAAGTTACGATTTGAACTACCTATCAGGATACTGAATAATTTCAATTACTCTAATACCAGGGGTAAACAAAATTTCTTTTTGAAAATGTAACTTTAAAGTATATCGATGGTCATCTGCAATAATAACGCAACTCAAAACTTAGAAAAACAAGAATAATACTACTTACTTTAGTGCCACCTAATATTTAATTTAGTAAAGATTAGGCATGGCCTAGAGACATGAGGTCCTTATAAGTAGAGAGGAAATTGTTTTTTTTTTGGAATTTAAGTTGTGTCGTTATTGTAGAGGGCCATCGATATTACGTCAGAATTTTGGTCTTACAGTTTTTTGGAATATTTCATATTATGTTTTGGGAACCTAGAGGATTCGGGATGTTCGGGGCTGTTTCGAGACTATTTCGAAATTTCTTCGGGGAATTCAGCACTTTTTCAAGGTTTTCGCAGTTTCCTGAAATTTTCGGGACTATTTATGGACTACTTAGGTATTATATTGGGATTTTGGGAGTATTTCGGAAATCTTGGAACTATTTAAGGATTTTAGTGGCTCACTTCAGAATGTTTGATTCCCTTCCTCAAATAACAAAGAAGAGGTTTTTTTAGAAAAAGCAGTGGGCTTTCTTTTCGCATACGCACACCCACATACTGTACTGATATACATGAGAAAAGAATTTGCCAGAACTGTCAGCCCATAAAGGCATGAAGAGTAGGCAAACGATGCCTGATAGTTTTTCCACTGAAGCAAGAAGCGATGAATCATAAACTTAATACTTCATTAACGCACGTGTGAAATATATTTAGGTGTTAGTAGTCTTTGAAGTCCAACAGTTCCTTCCCATCTTCTTCTCATTTGGTGCTGTAACCGCGTAAGCGATTTTGGCCGAGTTCAACAAAGCACGCCAGTCGTTTCTTTTCTATGCCAATTGAAAATGCCAAGGGAAGCCAAGTTCTTCTCCACCTGGTCTTTCCATCTTAGTGGGCGCCTGCCTCTTCCTCTGCTGCCACCATCCTTCCCATATCTTCGGGAAATACGTAACCCATATGAAGTCGCTATGGAAATGATGTACTTAGATATGCACCGATCCTTTTGTTCAGGTATCACGTTGAAGTTTCCGAATGCTTATAAGCCGGGTTGCCGGGAAAACCCCGAGCTTCTAAGGCAAAGAGCACTGGATCAGTCTTACAAACAAGTTCAAGGGATATGAGATGTTGTAGAAGTGGTCCAGACCTGCCCGCTGATATTAACCAGGGTGATCCTTTACACGCACTCCAACTTCTTAACTAAAGTTCACTTCTAGGAAATTGCTTTATACTAGCTGACAAAAATCATTATTAAATAATTAGTATTTTACCTTTCTTAGCATTTTTTTTTTTAATTTTTATTTTACCTCCCCACAACTAATGTTTTTCCTATCACTTTAGCACACTGGCCAGCTGTAGTAAACAGCTGAGTTAGCTAGCAGCATAAGTCTCAGATCAACCTTTCACTTTTTTTTGCTGTCATAAAAACTTTGAAAATTCACTGGCAATCTCTTTTGGCGTTTCATATTTCCTTTTGTTCTCTTTTAATATTTCATGCGCTTTAATTAGCTGCAGTGTACACTTTTCACTGAACTTGGAGTGACTTCAGCTGTTTTGCGTTTACTAGTTTTCTTAAGTCTAACGGGCGTATTTTCAGGGTATTTTTGTAATTATATACCTTGATTACAGGTGATGGATAAGTACAGTGTACCCTGCAAAAATCGCGACTACTCCATGCATGCATGTAAAGAGTACTCCCGAAGGACCAAGGAGTACTCCAAAATTAACCACAATTCATATAAAAAATATGGTCCAATTAACATTGCGATGTCCTAGGGCAGGACCATATACTCCATCTGTGCATTACATCAGAGTAGCACAAAACTACTCCCAACATACTCCAATGACATTATCGTTATATTTTTTCGTTTGTACACGCTTTTGTTCTTCACTTCGCAGATGCTTTTTTTGAAATTAATAAAAACCAGAAACAAAAATTAAAAATTACATGTTGCCTCTGACGACATTCGAACCCGAACATGCTGGGAGCTAAGAACTAACAGCTAGCATCTCTACACGTTCAGCTACAGCCAGACATGCAAATGTACTTTCAAATGCTTAACTTCAATCACATGTCGTTAAAACACGAGCAGTGATCGGGTAACAATAAGCTGGTGCAGAGACACGAGTTGGTCCGCTACAGCATGACAGAGGAGCACTTTTGTAAGTACTCCAATATACCACAAATAGACTACATGGTCCAACGATTTTTGCAGGGTCCTTGTGTGTATTTATGAAAGTAGGTCTAATTATTTATAGACTTCGGTGGTAGGCAATTTACTCAAAAATATAACTTTAAGCATCATGAGAATGTAAATAAATACATACATGTAAAAAGAATTGTTCATTTTTAGTTTTTATCAAGGCAAGATTTTTGTAAATATAAAACACCAAACAATATTTGTCTTTTTTTGTTATATGTATTTATTTGTTTAAATTGGTCGTAATTAGGACTTCAATCTGATTCTAAAGATATCTTCAGGAGCTCCTGGGTATGCCTAATAGACTGCATCGACCTTGAATTCATGGAGTATATTGCAATAAAATAAGAAGTGTGTATGTATGTAGTTACAATTACAATTCAATGGTCATACGTCACGTATGAGTAACATACGGATATGAAAAGTGTCATAACCAGTTTAATTGGCCGATACCGATTTGCATATATTTTATGAAATAGAATGAAATATGATTTACCCAAATTGTTTTGAAATAAATTGTCTCCCACGTATTCAACGAAACTTTGAGCAAACGGTAATATTTAAATGAAATAGTGAACACTTAAAAGAATTTTATTCAATGTTATCACAGCTGTTTTCGATAGGGTTCACATTTTTATATTATTTACATGCATATATTTATATTTTATCATATTATTTATGATAAACAATTGTATATAGACATTGGCTGCAAAATCTACTCTAGTTTTCAGAGAGCTATAGAAATGTCTAGCGAAAAGTTTGTAATTAGCAACGATTTAATTATTATTTAAGATAATGTTATCGCCATGGTTATCGATAACTGTATAGATTTTATTATCGTTTACTGAGTCAATGTGCTTACTTGTCAGTTTATTGTTATCAGTATGCGATGTCGTTATTTTTATGGAGATATTTTCACTCGTGTTATCGATAACTTTTCGTAATTTTATTCATTCGTATTAGTCTTTTTTGTTAAACTATCAGTAGCATTTTATTATCAATATTTTATCGCTATCGTTGTCGATATATTTTTGAACACAGTGTTTGTTTTCGCTTATTTATTCAGAGGTTTGAATGTTTTCATCTGTATCAGATATTAACACTTTTATCGATATTTCATCATTAATCGTGTTTATACATTTTACTCTCCATATTTATATCGCTGAAGTATTTGTACCATAGGCCTACAAAAAACAATTAGGGGATTCACAAAACGTTTTAACCGTCGTAAATTCTTAAGCTTAACATTTTTTTATGTGAAATAATGGTTAAAATGATTTTAGGGGAGATAATTATATATTTTTTGTCAGTTCAAAAACATTTCGGTGGAGTTAGAAATCCTCTTAAACCATTAAATCACAATTTGACATACAACACGTCTTATGAATACCCTAAATATGTACATCTTTATCATAAGGTGAACATCTTGGGTTGGGGAATAGATCTTGAAATTTGGAAGTTTTACTATCAAAAATATGTCATACGTAACGCACGTATGTTTTTGTTTTTGGACAAAAAAACTATATTACTGCAAAAAAATTCCGTTTCGCAGTATCTCCATTTAAAAATAAAAGCATTTTTTTAAATAGTTTTTCAATAAGATAAAGGAATAACGGGTATTATGTGTATCGCTGTACACCCTTAGACAAAATTATACGTCTAAAAGAAGCCACGTAAATACAAAGTTCTCACTTTGCACAAAAATTAGAAAGATTCAAAAAAGTTGCACAACAACAATATTCTAGTTTTAAAGGTTACTTTGTTCGACGATTTGTTTTGTATGGAAGAAAATAATAAGTCGACAAAAAAAACAATAATCAAGGCGAATTATTAGCTTATTGAAACTTGCACCATACTATTAATAAGCAACAAAACTGCTACTTTTTCAAAAAATTATGAATACAAAGTTTGTTGTTTTGATTTTTTTTTTAATTTCTCTACAAAATTTGAAATGTGGATGTATATGGTGTTATGTATTACACATTTAACTAGTCTCTAATAAAAAAATTAATAAACATTACACAACCGAAAGGTAGATAATCAAAACTGTTCATAACATAACATTAAAAAATTTAGGTAGCAAAAAAGTATAAAAGCACTATTTTAGAAAAAAAAAAACCGTTGTATTAATTTTTGGTATCCAAAAAAAAAATTATTATACTGCCGAAAAATTATAGATGCGAGCGTTACAGTTGATTTCCACCAAGCCTAAACTGCAGTTTATGCCATTGAAGAACGGAGATTACAACTCGAAGGGGGTGATTCCACCTATTAAGTAGAAGCAAACGAAAGGAAAAAGCAAAACTCAAGAAAACCCTTTCCGATCACTCCACGTTGGAATGATTTGAACTTTTCTGAGCTCTTAACTGCAGTTAAGCCTTTGGTGGAAATAGGCTATTAGTCATATGTTTAACTTGGTCGTTCCAAGAGTATCACAGTTATATTACTTGAAATAACTACATCACTTGGAGAACTCTGATATCGAATTTTTCAGCTGGACTCTAAAAGAATAGCAGGCGCGCCTAACAACATGCAACATCTATATAGTTACATGCCCTTCGTACTGACAGATTTGCCTGATTACAACACATTTCATATTGTATACTTTTAAATAGGTACCACCGCTTTTTATTTAGAGAATTTTTACTAAGAAAATTTAGCTTGTTGATTGTCAGAATTTCACTGCTGCTCTGTTTTTTGAACTCTGAAAATGTTTGGCTCGGTTCGATTCGGTTTGGTTCTTTTCCATTCGTACCGAGAACTGAAAAAATTTACCACAACTCAGTTCAGATCGGCTCCGGCCTTATATGTAATTTTGATATTCAAAGGTAGTATATAGATGTATTCTGCGCTGATAAAAAAAATTTTAACCGTTAACTAAAGTTCCTGTTTCAGTTATTTTAAATTAAATTTTTGTTAATTTTCGGCTCCAAAATATTCTTTAATGTTCAGAGAGAAATTTCCTTTCAAATCTTTGGAAATGCTTTGCATGTCTGAGATACTATGCCTACCAATTAAAGGGGTTCGTACTGGATTTTATATATATATTTATGTGCGATATTTATTCAAAGTAAACTCTAAACCGTTGGAAGAATTCAGCTTCAACTTTTCTCAGCAAACTTTTCCTGTTCAATCAACAGCTGCTGTCATGACTTACTGAACGAAGTTCTAAACGTCTTAATTAATTCGCATATAAAACTTAATATTCATCAGATTTGTTTGTTCGAAAGATCGCCTACGCAAAGCTTTTCATAAATATGTACACACATTTATATGTATGTAAGTATGAGCACTAAGTGTGTATGTATTTTGCTCGTACACCTCGGCACAAATACATCATACATACTTATATATGTATGTAGTTATATATGCGAATAGATGTCAATTGTCTTGACCTGCTGACTTATGTCTTATTATTTACGGCAATATGCTTTTCCTATTTGCGTTCGAGTGGAAAATTAATATGTCAGTTAAGTGACTGTTTATGGTAACATTGCAGACTTCACACATACATATACGCGTAAATTCACAAGTAAGCGCTGCTCGGACACTAAGTAAGCTGTCTGATGAGTTAGAAATTTTCTGTTATTTATTGCGAATTCCGCCAATCTGTTGCAACCTACACAGCTTAATCTGGAGTAGGATTAATTCATTTGTTTTGCACATTTTTCAAAAATTGCAAATTCACAGAGTTTATGAAAGGGTACGAATATTTATGTATGAATATTTCAATGAAACTTTTGCATGCAAATTGAAGCCAAAAACGTTGATTAAGTTTTCATTTTCTCTCTTTCGCCTATTTAAGTGGCAAAAGCTGTTGCGCTATTTACATTTCAGTTCACAGTAAATAATTAATTACTCTATACTCTGATATACAAAGCAAATGGATAAACCAGAAAAATATATGCAAAATTAGTTTAAAAGGGGTTTACTCTGCTATTTCGCTGGGGTTTTCTGGGTATATTAAAAACGCAAACTACAAATCAAAGAGTCTATAAAGAATTTCTATAATATATCTTTAATATGACTAAATTCGTTCTCTCAACACCTCCCCATCATCCTTCTGGTATAAAGAAGATGCTACGCACGGAAAACTTAAATTAAATTTTTATTTCTCATTCAATTCGAATATCCTGCTCCGCCCCCACTTCAATCGATTGCTTTCAACCGCCATAAAAACAGCATCAGTGATGTACCACCAGCTGTCACCGCAACACATCGACAGATGTCTGTGAAAATACCGCTAATATCGAAACGTTATAAAATGGTACATATATATGTACAATGTCACAGCAGAAAGCGATATAACAAAGCGACCCATGCACAATACACACACATACACACACACACACATAAGACTATCGGCATTTAAAAAGTCTACACACAGATACCAGTTACTCAACAGAGCAATTGTTTGAATTATCCGCAACAGGAAATTTGCAACAATGCAAGTTGTGTGCAAGTGGTGAATGCCAACTGGCAACACAAATAGCTAGACGTATTTTTTTTTTTTTCAAAGCCGCACTACGTGATCGGAAATGGAAATACTGCCTACTGCTGCTGCTCGTGTCGCTGTCAGTGTAAACCCGCATAAAGCGAAAAACAATGCAAAAATAGTCGGTAAGCTTGCGAACAAAGAAGCACCTGCCTACCAATGCAATGTGAGAAAGCCACGCAGGCAGACAGACCCACATTTGCCACTGAGCTGCAGGAATACATACAAATACAAAAAGAGTGTGTATACCTGCTTATGCACGCTTGTTTGACTAACTGTTGCAGCACCTGTTGTGCGTTACATTTGCATATTGTGGCATAGAAAAAGCATGAGGGTGGACCAAGGCTTCGACGCGAATATAATTTATATTTAGAAATGCTTTGTAAGTGGTTATATTCCTAAATATTTCAGCGTAGTCAAGATGGCTTTCATACAAAGAGCTGGGAGTGGGAGAAAGTGTAAATAATGCATAATAGCCTAATTATATTACATAGGGCCTTTGGAAACCGCTGCGGCCTTTTGCAGTAGATGCTTCACTATTAAACTCCAATTAAACCCAATTTATTGCAAGGTGTCATTGGTATAGTCACAGGGCAAGACCAGTGTCTTAGACCACTATCGCTAACCAGCTGCGAGGAGTGGACTATCTGCATAAAAGAGTACATACGACCAACCCTATTGCGCAGTAGGTATATGTAAGCGGAGTGGGCCCTAAATTCCATTCCAGCTACGGGAACTCAGGTGCTAGAAGGTTCTTTAGACTATCGGATAACTGCAGTGTTCTCCAATTAGAGATAGCCGTCCTAAACATAGCAGCAGATTGGCTGTTTACAAATTTAAAAGCCTTTTAAGGTGGTTAAGTCATATTCTGTTAGCCAGATGGCAATACTTACGTGTCCTTGGTACTTTGATGAAACGTGCAAAAGTGGTCAGAGAATCGCCAAGAATCGCCGATAACATCGCTGAGAAACTTATATTGCTTCCATACCACATAACTACATTACCGATCATCTAACAAAACAGGGTGTTCTTGACGAGTTGTCCCCGTGTCGAGAGTTTGTGTATGGGTTCCCATAGCTATATGTCGTCTTCTTCTGGATTTTTATTCCACTCAGCGAATGCTGGGAGAAGATTAGCAGTGTAACCGTTGTTGTAACAGCACTACTAAGGCCCAAAAAAATCGAGTACTTCATTAATCGTTGTCGTGTCGTCAAGCTCAACTAACGGTAGGGCCATGAATTGCGCTGTTTGGACGGGGTTGGACAGACGAATACGTGGTTGGTTTTGGTGCTGGGAGCCTCCACAGGCCAGATTTGTTTTTGTATATCAAGGTCGAGCTTGGATAAGCACGTAAGACGACTGCAATATGCAGACCATAACTGGGACAGAATTGCGCCGATCTCACGCGTAGCCGCAGCCCTACTATTGGTGGTCAGCATTCATGGAGCCAAAAGTAAAGGTGCTAATGGACGCGGTTAATGGTTTTTAAGTACAACGTCGGGCCGAATATTTGTCGCAGGATTGCTTGGGCCGCGTACTTGTATTCGAGAAGATGCCTTGTGATATCTTGGGCGACGGATTTGCCTCAATAAAATGTCAGTTTGGATGCTCCCCGCCATAACGGCCAATCACAAATTGTTTCCTGATCATTAGGCTGTGTTCTCTGACTGATAGCCTAGATGATTTACCATGCAAGTTGTATTCAGACGACATCGAAGGGCATCCCACCGCTGTCCGGAGTTTGGCGTTCTGGCAAGTCTGAAGCTTCATCAACTGCATCCAAATATTCCCCGATAACTTAGTAGGCGCAGCAAAATTTACAACTTACCAGCCGATTTATTTTTATTGCCACAATATTTTTTTGTCTTGATCCCAGTTGCTGTAGGCAAGCCACTTGAGAACCTTGTTGTGACTCTATACTTTGTTAGCAATTGCGCTTGTCTGCGCTACAGCTACAGATTTCTGATGATAAAACGAAGTATTAAAATCACAAAACAAAATTGGGACATAAAAGCAAAAGTTGCGAAAATAATAAGCGGATATTTATCTACATTTCACCTTCACAAACAAATGCACAGAAGTGTAGAACCCGGCAATCTTAAATAGCAGTATTTTTTGTCTCTAAAATATTGTATTTTTGTCTTCGCCACATCTATACGTAAATATACGAATACACAATAAAATCCGATTTATTTTGCGTAGATTTTAGATTAGTCTATCAATTCGCCCCTCAGACTCTGCACTTTTTTAATAAATCTCTCAAATGGCTAGCAACTGTTGTGCGCCAGTTTCACTGCAGGATGATCCCCTTTCCTTGACAATCATTTGCTCTCACGCCGACTTAGTGCTAGTTGAAAGGGATACCTTGGGCCACCCTGCACTGCGCACGTGATTGCATAGAAAATCAGCAAATCAGAAAATCTAAGATGAACTGCTTTCGATTTCCCTACTCAGTGGCCTGTCGTTTGTTTTGTCTGTTTGTTTTTACTATTGTAAACGACTTGTGTTATTTATAACGTACGTATGTATCTATTTTCTCTGTTCTGCTGTGCTGCCTTCTTTTTTATTGGCAATATTCAATTTCACGCTTTGTCTATACATACATAGGTAGTAGTTACGCGAGAAATGCAAAAAAGTGAAGGCTATCGAGGAAGCAGCACAGCTGTAATTGAATTTTATGGCAAAAGATTCACAACTGACTACAAACGGTTTCCTGCAACTATTTATACATACAAATATTACCATAATTTTCAAATTTGTCTCAACATTACAGCAATAGAATTGAATGGTAAAATATGTACAAATGTACATACACTAACCAGAATATATTTCCGCACAACGTTTTTTTTACATTTTCAATATTTTTCGTAATAATTTTTCTTTCGTTAATTTTTGATAGAAATTCTGCATCAAATGGCATATAAATTGATAATTAAAAATGTTTGCAAAATTTAGGAAAATTTTACAAATTTTCACCAAAATTTTTCGAGTATGCAGTTTTGTAGCTCACTCAATTTCAGTATGATAAAGTGTAAGTTTCAAGTGGCTATATTCTACCGTTGATTTTTGCGAATTTTTTTTACTGACACTCTTCGGTATTTTTTCCATACAAAAAAAAAAATATCACGCATCCGTTATATGCAGAAAACGAGCGCAATATCATCAGCAAGAAAAAACAAGAAACTCAAAAATCAACGGTAGTTTATAGCCACTTAAAACAGGTACTTTATTATACTGAAATTAAGTGAACTACAAAACTGCATACTCAAACAAATTTTGATTAAAAGATGAAAATTTGGTGAAAATTTGTAGAATTTCATTGGCCTGCCGCATGTGCGGATTTTTTCCACTCGTGAGGGTATCACCGGAAGTATAACTTATAACTAATGTGACCAACCGTACTGCTTTCAGTAGTACAGTACTTCTTTTTTAGCTTTTTACTTCGTACTTCGCAGTACAGTCAAATGTACTTCTTTGCAATAATTTGTACTTCAGATCCGTTACCTCTCCGATTTTCTGGACAATCGTCACATGGCCTGGGCGATAAATTCGTTCAAACCCTTCAAGTCGCAGCTGCAAAGGGCTCTGGAGCTGTAGTGCAATTGGTTGGCTCCTATTTAAGCGAACTGTTTGAGGACCGGGTACAATTTCACTGATGGCAGCCACCATAATCAAAGTGCTAAATTGTTAGTATCCAAATTCGATCTATGGTATGCCAAATATCCAAAAATGTAAAAAAAAAAGTGTTCTAACAGTGGCAGCCGGTCGTGAGATAATGACAAATTTCCGGTTGTACATCTGGCTTGAAGAAGCTTCTCACAAATATAAGTTATCTCTAGTTGTGTGACAACATCAGCACACACACTAATAATTTTTTATTATGAACTAGAAACCTATTGTGAACTATGTCCGCGTTCAACTTTGTTATATTTAGTAGGCAATCAGCTGAAAAAGTATAACTCAAATTTGTATGAAGCCCACTGGCCGAACTGGTCTTACATGTCTCAATAATTTTACGATTTTCTCTTTCGTTTCAAAATTTTTTATTGCTGTCGTATTCGGATTGTTATCATCTTTGTTGTTTATTCATTCAATTAAATAATCTCCCATACACATATTTTATATTGGCACAGAGGTATGTAGGTATATTAGGGTGATCCGAAAATATTCATGAAAATCTGGTTTTTGGAATTTTTCCTGCTGCCGCTCTCAGGAATTATAGAAAAAGTAAAAGTAAACCGGTATTTTTTTGAAGTCTTGAAGTGCTTGAAAAAATTATTACTTTTTTTTAATTGCAAAAATTATACAAAATGTTGACTTATTATTGAAATTTATTCACATAAATTCAGACAATCGCTGAGTGAAAGCTGCTCCAAGTCAAAATTTTTAAATTTAATTTTTTTTTAATTTTCGAGGACGTCTTTATTTTGCACATAGAACAAAACAAAAGGGTGCCCTTTGGTGATGGTATTGTAATAACATCCTAATGCACATTTACCTTTAAAATTTTACTATTTTTAACCGACTTTACAAAAAGGAGGAAAGTTATCAATTCGTCGGAATATTTTTTTTTTTTATGTTAACCGATTTCTGTAATTCTTTTTCTAGAGGAAAGGTGGTACCTCACAGGTGGTTCTAATTTTGTTTAAATCCGATCATTGTACCATGAAGAGATTAACGATAATCTTAAATTCTTACATGCGAATTGAAGTTGGTTTGGTTTTTTGCTTAAAAATTACTTGTTTCATAATAGATCATCTTATCTCTTAGTATATTCAAAAGTGTTTACTTTATGTGGTTACGAACACTTGTCGAACGAACAGTTCAAATAGCTAATAAAAATTGTTAGTTAAATATGCATCATAATTATAATTTTTTAAAATTTCTGAAGGGCAATATTCTTACTCGACCAAAAAATATTTTTTTTAACGATTTTTTAGCAAGTGTACGAAAAAATATACATATTCTCTTTATACATATAAAGTACATGAGAAACTTCAAACCCTTAGCGGCACCATTAAACATTAGCCGAGTTTAAAATAAATTTTTTTTCGATATTCTTCAGTTCTGAGGGGTGGCTGCAAAACCAATTTGGACTGCCCTAATGTGCATACACATAAATATGTACACTAGTTATAGGCACTATAGGCATTCCACGCCGAGCGTCACAAGCACACGATTACTAGCATCATGCACGCTATATGTAGATACTGACAATGAGAAAAATATAAAAAAAGATCGAAAACAAGAAACTGTTGATAATTTTCATCAACAAAACAGCTCAATAGAATCTATAGAGGTTATCAATACCAAAGGCAAAAGCGAAAAAAAATCACTAAAAATAAGCAAAAAAAAAACAACTCGTTCTGGAATTAAAAACAACAACAGAGAGCGCGCATCAAGTGTCACCAGCCATCAGCCGCCGCCAGTATAGAGCAGCAGCCATTGCGAACCGCCAGCATTTTGAAACGGCACGGAAAGACAAGCAAGTGCTTTCGACAGCATAATTTTCAATTTCACAGCGTAGCACCGAACACACACCGAGTAATTAAAACGCCAAAATAAAAAAAAATATTTCACCGCATCCATGCGAACTGTACACGAGAGCGTATTCAAGCCCAAACTGATGGCTGAAACGAAATTCATTGTGGATATTCGACCTGTTAACCGCAATGCAGCAGCGCTATCCAGCGCTAATGCAACCGCCGCCGCTGCCGCCGCCGCCACCGCTAATAATAACAACACGCTCCCTAGTCCATTAGCGGTAAACACAACGAATTTGGGTCATGTTGGTGTGGGTGTTGATGTCGGCACTGGAGCGCATCGTGGTCTGAACGGTAACGGCATCGGCGGCGGCGGTGGTGGTGGTGGTGGCGCTGGTGGCGCTGGCAATTCACGTAACTCCAGGGCGGAAGTGAATTGGCGTCGTGTTTTCACCGTTTCATCGCTGATTGTGTCGTTGCTGCTGATTAGCGGTTCAATTTATCTACATTTGCGACGGAAGCCACATCTCGGTCGACTGCGGCACGAACAGCAGCAGCAGCAGCAGCAGCAACACGTTTCAGTAGCCGGCGGTGTTGGTAAGTTTTGTTTGTAGTGTCAAAACTAACTAGAGATGTCTTAACTCAGCAGCACCGTACGACTAATTGACTGAATTTTTGTAGCTGCGAAACGGGTTTACTAAGAAAGTGTTTTTTTTTTTTCAACTGTGTGAAAAGTTATGATGTTCTTTAGTGCACTTGCCTCTATGTTCGAACGTTGTTGTTGATATATGTATGTATGTATGCCGGTTCATTGCCGACGGCCGGTAATGTACTTAGTTGGATTTGAGTTGCTTAAGATATTTGCACGTAAGTGGTAAGTGGTTTTAGTATTTGCTTATGAAAACGGAATGTTTTTGTGGAAGTTAGAGATGCATAAAACTTAATTGGCAATATCCGAAATATAATGGTGTTCAATCGCAGAGCAATGCACTGAATTCGAAATATTTCTTTAACGAGTTGATTTAAGTACAGTTATGATAAACATTTTTATTAACTTTTTATGAACTCTTAAAACGTATTTTCATATCATTGTTGAAACTTTAACACTGAAATGGCATTATCCTGCGAATCATAAATCATCTGTCGACCATATATCTACAGTAGCTGTAAAATTTAAATGCTCGTTAAATGCCATTGGCAGCAAATACGAATTTGGAATACAAAAGAAAGTTTAAGTAGCGGATATGGCGTGATGGAAATAAAAAAGGCATTCCTAAGCATACGAAATAAAAATATGTATGTACATGGGCGTAGCCATAATGAAATTTAGGGGTGGAGGGGGATCTCGAAACTATTAAGCTAGCATTTCAGGGTAATATTTTTTACTTATAGGGGAGGCTTGGAAGTTAGTTGGAGCCACCTGCCCGCCCCTCCTGCGTCTACCTGGCTACGCCCATGTGTTATATGGCTATACCCATGTGTTGCATGTATTTGGATCGTCTCTGTGAATAGTGCGTAGAGTATGGGAAATTACAAATGAAAAAGTTTCTGTACAGATTGTCTTCTTAAAGCCGGAAAGAAAAGTATTTTATTTTTTATAGCGAAAAAGAGAACCAAATATCTAGCTTTTGTAAAATTATTTGAAAATTAGGGTTTCGTGTTACTAATTAGACACGGAAACTGCCTAACTGAGAAATTAACTAACCATCGATGAAAAAATATCCTTCGATAAATACAAATGTCCTGAATAACATAACAAAGTGATTAAAAATAGGTCGGTGCAGAAGATATCGAAAAAAATTAATAAGTATGGTTCTTTGTGGGGGTTAATGACAAAACTATCCGTAGTGCAGTAGAGTGCCGTAGTAGAAATCTTTAAACTGAATTTTGCAGTAGCTTAAAACTTGCACATCATTATAATAAAATTTAATCATCTACCAGACTGCATACTCAAAGAAAATCTAAAAAAAATTTTTTTTTAAATTGATACAATATTTTCAAAAACTATTTTTTTAGCAAAAAATTTGTGTGAAAAATTAAAAAAAAAGTAATATTTATTTTCATAGAGAATTTTGATGTGGTGTATTTGTGTGATTATTTATTTTATCGATTTGTTTTTGTGCTGTAACGTTTTTAAAAATGCATTAATAAAGCTAAAATTGTATATTTATTTACTATTTATGTTTATGCATTAACCCTAAAAATTTGAAACAAATCAAACACATAAAGTGTGAACCCCGTCCGTTTTGGTATGGAACGCCCCATATAGCCCTTGAATCGTTACCATTACAAAGTTGTTGAAACTGTATTTTAATTAAGAACTAGCACACTCAAAAAAAGGAACAGTCCAGCGCCTTCGTCTTGGTCTGCAGGCTGTATCTGAGATACACCCGCTAAATTTAAACGTAGAATACGTGGTATGGTTAAGAGCATATCCAAGTCAAAAACGAAAGCACAAACTAAGAAAAAAATATCGATAACAAAAGCGATAATAAAATCGATAACAAAATCGATAAAAATATCGATAACAAAATCGTTAACTAAATCGATTACAAAATCGATAAAAAATCGATTACAAAATCTATCGAAAAATCGATTACAAAATCGATAACAAAATCGATAAAAATATCGATAACAAAATCGTTAACTAAATCGATTACAAAATCGATAAAAAATCGATTACAAAATCTATCGAAAAATCGATTACAAAATCGATAACAAAATCGATAAAAATATCGATAACAAAATCGTTAACTAAATCGATTACAAAATCGATAAAAAATCGATTACAAAATCTATCGAAAAATCGATTACAAAATCGATAACAAAATCGATAAAAATATCGATAACAAAATCGTTAACTAAATCGATTACAAAATCGATAAAAAATCGATTACAAAATCTATCGAAAAATCGATTACAAAATCGATAACAAAATCGATAAAAATATCGATAACAAAATCGTTAACTAAATCGATTACAAAATCGATAAAAAATCGATTACAAAATCTATCGAAAAATCGATTACAAAATCGATAACAAAATCGATAAAAATATCGATAACAAAACCAAACAGATCCACATTAACTGAAACTTTCATATGTACGTATATATGCATTTACATATGTACATACGCTGCGATCAAAAGCCGCATTACATACGCATACATACTTTTTGTCTCCTTCCCACACTTCCAACATATGCACGTGTTTGCAAAATGATGACGAGGTGATTTTGTATGGAAAATCATTTATGCCCATATATTTGAATAAAATAAACATATATAGAAGATATCAACCAATACTTCCCATATACCAAACGAAAGGAAAACTCTTGAATTTTTGATTAAAGAAAACAAAAACAAAATCATTTGAGCGGTTTTCGAGCATTTTGGTAATGAAATCAACAACTTTTTGCCTTAAAATGCTCAATCTTTGTTAAATTTATATAAAATTTGTACCCGATAATATTTCTACTGCTCCAAAGAACCTATATCCCGAAAATGAAAGTTATATATGCCAACAATAAGTTGCTAGAGCACTTTAAAGGCTCAAAATTGACCCCAAAATAAGGCAATGTTTACCGTTGTTTTTACGACAGAAACCGAATTGGTTATTTACAAAAATGAATCTGTCGACAGGTTTGGAATTTTATCTTTGAAACGCCACACTTTTCTTTGAAATCGCTTTATTAGTTCTCGTGCAATAAGCGTTTTTGTGAAGCTCTAAAAATTACAACTACAACATTTGAACATAGCCCCCATACCTTAAGGTAAGACGTATTCTACGTCAAAAGGTTGTCATCAGGACGATGCTACTTAGCATCAACGTGAAATTTTCGAGTATCTATTTACCCAAATAAATTATCTTATCTAAATGATAGTTTTCGTTGTTACATTGAAATCAGAAAGAACCAAAAAGTCTATACAGGTCTCAATTTGATATTGTTAACGGTAAAACTTTTGTTTTTTCTCATCAAATTAATAACCAAAATACAAATCTAATATTTTTCAATACTCTTTTTATGTTATTAATGGTTATATTCGAACCGAAAAATTAAACTGTTAAAATTTCCATTTTAACACAAAGCGTATTAAACTTATAGTGATCATTTTTTCTTGAGTGCATATACACGTTTGTCCTTGTAAAGCCATTACACTCTAGGAGTACTCTTAGCGTTCCCAAAGAACGATTACTAAGGTAATTTTTTACAGTACCAGCACTAGTCCGTCAATTACTTTTTTTTGCATTATAAACCATTTCGCTAGACATTACATTTTGCTTCTTGACTGCAAGAAAACCAACCACAACTATCAAATAGTTTATTCATAGATTTGATAGCCATTTAATGACCGCTGGATTACTTACTCCACTCATTTGCATTGCATTTTCACATGCCACCCAGCCCTATAATCATAAAATTAATAGAGAGGCATAAGAAACCAGCAATAAAACCGACTGCAGTTGTTGCGGTTTAAATATTGTATTATAGATTCTTACATATATATGTATGTACAAACACACACATTAGTAGCATCTGCTTTACTCACATCCTCATTTACATTTTCTCATACATAGCTGCGGCTTTAGTTGCACCACTTCAGGACAAGCACTTGCCACCAACCAGCGCATTCACTATTAACAACAAGCTGACATCATTGAAATTGCCATACTCACCAGCATTACAAACTCAACTATCAACAACGCCACTATCGCCACAATCATCGACAATTCGAACAATAATCCGCAGCGATTTTACACAACCCATACCAGAGGAGAGCGTAGATTTCGCACAAACATTAGTAGTTGTGCATGCCAATAACTACAACAATAATGATTCTGCTACTATCACTGCGGATAATAATAATGGCCACGCCGTGTTGGCTACACTCACAGTGGGTAATACAATGCCGCCACACCAACAGCAACTAACTATGTACTCGTACTCAGGCAATGAATTTCGTGTCAAAAACGTTAATGCAACACAAATTCAATCTCATCCACAGCATCAACACCTGACGCAATCACATCCGCAACCATATCCGCGCCGTTAGCATCCGCAAGGCCACCTTCGGTAGCTGCAACAACATCCGGCAACTCTTTTGCGACTCACAACTCTGGCGCAATGGCAACCACTTCAATGGTATCAATAGATTCAGCGCCAAGATGGAATGCACCTTCCGTTGTTACGGATAGTCGTTCAAGGCATATCACCGAAGCTTGTATGCAATGCATTTGCGCCACGGCAACCCAGTGCCGCCCAGTCACATGCGGCAATAATATAGAAGACTGTGGCGTTTTTCGCATATCACAGCCCTACTGGTTGGATGCCGGCAAGCCAGCACTTGAGGGCGATGAGAGTTATGCCAGCAACACGACCACAAGTAAGTCACTTTCAAACAACAGCTTTCATGAATAAATACCTACACACATGCACATTTGTGCGTACACTTATAATACATACAAACATATATGCATATACGTAGAGCAGAGGTTCCCAAACTTTTTTTTTTCTCGTAGACCACTTTAAAAATTTTACTGCTTTCTTCTGGACGCGCTGCTACATTTCCGCTATATTTTCAAAACTCACCAAAAAAATTTTAAGATTAGATTCAACGATGGAATAAGCAAGTTTTTACAAGTAACACTTGCGGAGCTTCTTAAAACAGAGTTCGTTAAGCTATCAAAATATGCACTCGCTCTGAGGAGTTATATTTTTTAAGAGCACTCCAATTTCAAAAACTAAAACCGCTGCCCTACTGAATTTGAAAATGTTTAATAAACGTTGGACAGCAAGTTTTTTAAGAGGAGTAATATTTTTAGTGGCATAGGGGCGTGGCGTAAATATATAGGCGAAAAAAGTGAGTTATATTAAAGATAAATTAATATACAATCACAAACGAGGAAATCTAAATTGATTGCTCTTTCATTCAGTTGTAGTGAGGAGGAAGATGGAAGTTTTATTCCTCAGAGAGGAATTTTTGCGATCTCTGTCCTAAAATACATTACTCAAAAAAATTAAGGGAGGTTTTGAAAAAAAAGGAAATTAAAGGTAAATGAAAAGGCTATCTGCTCCATATGCCGACCTCACTTAAAAATTCTTTTTCAAGCCCGTGCACCAAAAAACAAAAGCCAAATGATTACAATACGTGGCCCCTAAAAACTTTTAGCCAAAAATTCGGTAAATTAGAACGTTGAAGCTTCAAAATGCTTTTATAAATGCTTCTCAATGCGACTATTCTTCACTGAAATACAGCCTGTCAAAAATCACCGAAAAATTTTGATCTTTTTTTGCTCCCTTAATTTTTGTGGCCAAAAATCAATTATTTAAAAAAAAACATGATTTGTGTATGGATTGGCATACGATTTCCAACATTTTTGCAAAAAAAAAAAACATGACAACCGTTATGTCAATAAGATCAATTTTTAATTTTTGGTTTTATTAAAAAAGTTTGACTGCGAATTGTTCTAAATATACATATATATTAAAGAAAACATTACTCTTCGTTAAAAAAAAAAAAAAAAAAATTTATGCAGTGGCTAATTTTATAAAATATTGCCAAAATATATTAATTTCAATTGAAAACCTAAAAATTCCGAAATTGCTAATTTTTCCGCAGAAAAATTAAAAGCAGCATCCAGTGTAAAGAATGCCTACAAAAAAAGGTAATTTTCTCAGAAAACGCAAAAAATCGCAACACGAAATGGACAGATTAAAATCAAAACTTTTTAGTTTACACATTTTTGATAATCTAAAGACGACCAAATACGGCCAACATTTTAAAGGCTTATTCAAATATCACTTTAAAGATGAAAAAAATAATAATTTAAGGTTATGTTAGAAATATGTACTTTCCCTTCAAAAAAAAAAGTTCAACAAAGAAACAGTTATAGAACTTTATACCCTTTATTTATTTTTTTATTTTGTTAATTTTTTTAGATAATTATTAACTTGAATGTGGTAGTTCGAAAATAGCTTAAAAAACAAAAGACAAAATCGATTCGAACATTTCACAGACTTTGACCTTCTGCTAAGCAGTTGTCGTGCATTTTTTACAAAAACAATAGACACCATTAATTAGTTTGAAGTTTTCTTTATCAAATACCAAGGATAAAAAGTTTATTTTTGTAAGTACGAAAAACGACTTTTCGCCACATAAACTTATCAAATCGGTAAAGCCAAGCCAAGATTTGTGTTCTTTGCTTTCGAAACCAGTTAAATTTTTTATGGACCCAAACCTACAACTCGTGAACCCCCGTATTTTTTTTTTACGCCAACGTAGACCCTCGTCTAGTCTCCCGCGGACCACTGCACCCAAATTCCCAGCTTGGACTACTTTGGGAATCACCGACGTAGACAGTGGTGAATGCTGAAAATTTGTGTGCTTTTGATTCTCGGAGCCAGTTAATGCTTGCGCATGTGTATGTGTTTTGTGCTCCCTCTGGCTGTTTCATTTAATGCGAGCTGCTATTATACCAGCTCCAAGTCCAGTAGGTAATGAAATTTCAACGCCACACACTCACGGCCACTTACCTATGCACACACACGCTTTTAAACACGTCTACAAAGTGTGACTAGCTAGCAGTTCTTCAGTACTCCTCAGTAGCTTTAGTGCTTTCAAGTTTTCGTTGAAAATTTCATTTTAAATCAAAAGTGGTGTACAAGGCGTGCAAGTACACACTTTGTCCGAACTGGGTTAGATTGAGTTTCAAGTATAAAGGATTTGCACACACATACATACATGTATGAATGTAGAAGCTTAATGCTACTGTACTTTTTAGTGCTAATTGCTGGTATTATTGAAATGCAAGAGTTTTGATGCATTCTTCAGCAGAGCAGATTTTTTTTTGGTTCACTGATTTGCTGATCAAAGGTAGAGGTGAACGGAACCGTGAATGCATCATAGCTTCAATATAATAAATAGCCTGCCCTTTATTTTGGATTTTTGAAGATTTTATTTTTGTTTGATTTGGATTTGCTTAAATCAGTGTTTGTTTGTTTTCTCAAATTGTTCCCTGTTAATTTCGGTATTGCTTTTGATTTCGCCGTCATTTCTTTTAGTGTTGTAGATTTTTTTTATAATTTCAAGTTAAGAAGATTTTTCGATTATCAAAGGAAAAACAGGCGTGCGAAATGGATCGTGGCTTTCGGTCGCTTTTATAGATTTGATGTGGGAATCGTTGCAGGCATTGAGTTTGTTGGACCTCATTCTGTTCCGTGATTATCCCTATTAGCAGCCTAAGTTGGGAATGTTCCAACTGCAAATGAAATGGGGGTCCTTCTTTGAACATTGGGTCAGCGACCCACTTTTTATTAGACAATTCGAAGCAGTTTTTTGAGGAGATTTTTCAGCTGATAAGCGGGTAACTGATCCTGAAAGTTCATCAGAGCTTTGCAGTTACCCAAAATGTCATTATGAACTGTGATATCAAAATTTGTTGGTTCGTAGAAGCGTGGCCCGAGCACTTTCTCAGGACCCAATTAGCACTGAGAGTACCATCCTGATACGTTTTATCAGATATGTGCCTTTATGATTCGTCAGTTTCGTCAAACCACTTGACTTCGTCGATGAATTTATATATCTTTGGAAGGAGAATCTGCCTAATGTAAGGCCGTGTAGTCGGAACGAGAGAGAGATATTCAGTATCTCATAGAACATCCCCGCACCCACACCGCAGTCTATTTTGGATCCATCAGTATAGATTTCAGTGAAATTCTTTCCCAAAATTCATTCTGGAGATAACTCTTGCGGGTATACACCACTTCCTATTTGTTTGTTATTTTGGCTCACCGGTATCTATTTCAGTAGAGTGTTCGCCCTTCAAAAGACCAAAGTCGATATTGAATAGACTGGGTGCTTTAAATTTGTCGGGCAGGCTTCTAAAGTTATATAATATCCACGTATATTGTGTCCTTCCACTTATTCAAAGCATTTATCTGACTGTATTACTTCTCGCTTGAAGTTTACGAGTCAATAGGGATAAAATTAAGTGCAATTACCAGGGCGAGATGGAGGGTTATTAGCCCCCTTTACCTTATTAAATTTGTATCTAGTAGTAGATTCCTCGATTGATGCCTACCAAGCTGTGACTCCACAGAAGATGATCGGGAGAACCCCTGTCATGTATATCCAGTTCACTATCTACGGGTTAATGCCCCATTTTTTTACCAATAGCAGAATTATAGGCCAACAGGACAGTAATGGCTTTTCTGATTTTTGCTTCGTAGTTCCGTTTTCAGGGAAGCACCCTGTCCGAGATAATTCCCAAGTATCTAACCTCATTCGCTACGCCATTGAACGAACTGACTTGGAGTGAAATAGTTATATACATTTTTTTACAGATTGATGTTGAGTTCGCATGCTGCCCCCAGACCAAGTTCCTTCAATATGTACCGAATTTTATATAATTTCGCCTAAAAGCTGAGAGTGGTTATGCCATAAGAGCGACGAGAGAACCTCGCTAGGCGGGGCTCTTGACGCATATCTGATGAAAGATGCTCCGGACATAAAATAGTCCTTTTACCAAAAAGAAGACTGACGAATTCCGCCAGAGTTTCTGAAACTCTTATTTCAATGTAGGAAGGATAATAGTTGAATGCAGGAAGTTGATAATAGCCCCTAAAGCAAGTTTATTGCAAGCCAAGGCTTTTACGATGTTAACCTTAATTTAATGTAATAGCGAAAAATCTTCAGATCTGCGTTCGATGATGTACTAATCCAATATCTTCTCCAGTGTTTTAAGAAATAAATAACTGTAAATTAAAAGGCGTAAGTCATTAGGCTCCATGTAGGACATGCTCCCCTGCGCCCAATAGGTACGGTGATCATCCGTCCTGTATTATACGGGACAGTCCGCTTTTTTCGTCAATTGTCCTGGTAATTTATTTATTTACATTTTTGAGTATGGAAGAAATAGTTCGAAGAAAACTTTCTACTTTAATATTCTTTGTTAGTTTTTACCTTTTATTCATTTTTATTTTTCCTTTTCATCGTTAAAATCAATTCTGCTTAAATATGCTTTTACATAAATTGCAAATTTCCCAATTTTGTTTGACACTTTAAACCCGAAATTGGGACAAAACAACGGGCTAAATTCCATAAGACTCATCTTGAATTACACAGCTTGTGTCAAGAAATTCTGTTGGCCCGTTTATGCTGCCATTCATTAATTTTTAACCAGCAAAATGAGCGACAAACTCAAAGCTGTAGTTTAAAAACTTTCTACAAAATATCAAGAAATACTTACATATTTCAAATGGGCAAACAGAGGAGCGTTCAACTAAAAACAGTCAAACTGCTAAAAAAAAAACAGAAAATACGCGACGCTTTCACACTTTTCCAATACCCGGTGACTCGCGCACCACCACTACTAAACTATCGAACAAAGTCAATCAGTGAAGAATAAACAAGCGAAAAAAAGGAATTGCCATCGTTGCAACAGCGCAAGGGCGTTTCGATGCACGATATGGGCGTTGCAAAAGTTTCACATTAACATGTTGATTGAAAAGCTGAACTTGCCATTGCCACCTTTGCGGGGCACAACCGGAGCGAAAAAGGGGGTCAGCGTAAAACGATAGGCTGCAAACATCCGCTATCAGTCATCGCATCGCATCCAACGTTAAGCTGGTCTAAGTGCAATATGTATGTATGTACACCAGCTACCAGCTACTCACAAATTCACTCACCTACATATATCTATACGTACATAGTTACTAAGCTGTCTAGTAGTTTATTCATTGAAAGTATGTATAACTTTTTTTTCCGCTCTACTTACAGCTTACGCCCACTGTGTCAACAACATCTACTGTGCGACTCGTACTGTCGCTGCCTACATCAGCAGATATGCACGCGACTGCAATGGCGATGGTGTAATTGAGTGCCGCGATCATATTGCACTGCATCTGCTCGGTCCCAGCGGTTGTGCTCAGTCCGAGGGGGAGTTATCGCCGATATACGTGCGCCGCATGGCGGACTGTTTGGCAGAGTATGAATGAATGAAATTCGAGAATCGCGTGAATGGGGGGCGGGTCAACAAGCGGTGAAAGTGTACAACACTCGTTAAAGAAGTCAAGTGTAGTCATCAGTGTTGTCGAGTTATAAATACATACATAGATATAAATATGTAGTATAACTGCGTATGCATGGCACATCAGAGTAATGATACCGAAATGGTTGAAAATCACTATGCTCGTAGAAACGCCAATATTTTGTATCCTGGCACGACTACTACTTATATACATACATATGTATATGGATATATATGAATGTGCTATGTCTATACATATGTAAAAACAATAGACATCAACAAAATTTTTTCGTTGAAAACTTTTCCCAAACTACGAGCATACTTTTTGTGTGGTTATGTGTGTACGTGTTTGCGCAAAAAAATGTACAGCCGAAATTGAACAGAAAGCGTGTAGTATAACGACATGCACTGATTGATTGATGCATTGTCGGCGGGCAAAGTAATTTGTAAAATTTAAAAACAATAGCAGGAAACTAATATATCAAACATGTTGTAAAAGTGAAACGATATTTAGGCGGAAAATGGTGAATTTGTATTGCTAAGCAGATTTTTTTTATTATTTTAGCATTTAAGATACGTACGCATAAATAATAAAATACTCGTAGAATTTTGTAAATAAAAGGTATGCCTTTAAATTATTTTTTGTTTCTTTATTGAACAATTCCACTACCAGGTTAACTGCAGTTAAGAGGGCGATTTTGCTAATATAGCTGCAAGTTTTTTGTAAGACGATTGCGAGGCAGTAGGCAAGATAGTTTCAAAAATGTTGTTTATTCTGTAACAAAAAATGTTCCCTTGCCAACATTCATAGTAAAAGCTCTTCTAACAGAAAGCATTTGAGCACTCAAACAGTCGCAAACACCGAGTGAGCGAAGCACTGGCGCGCCATTCGAGATATCTATCCTAAATTCGAATCCTCGGGCAAAGGAATATTTTTGATTACTTCTTCGTTTATTTACATTTACTTGTTAGAAATTTACTTTTTATATTTTTTCATTTTTTTTAATTCAACAATTTTTTTTTGAGCTTGAGGCCGTTTTTAATGAAAAACTTATTGTGGAAAAGCAATAATAATTTGAAAAAATGGTAGAAGTGATAGTTATTTCGGAAATCACCACATTAAATAACCTAGCGATATATCAAAGATTTCGTATTTATCTAAATTACCGTTGTATGAGATGTGGGCGTGCTTATTGTCCGATTTTTTAAATTTTCAGCCGTTTGGTATTTTGTATCAAGGCTAACAACTGTGCCAGGTTTAGGAGAAATTGTTGGAGTGGTTGTAATCATAACAAGCGGCTTACTTTGCGAGCAGAAATCATTTAATTTCAAAACTAAAGCAAAATAATTTCAGATATCGGCTCAAAAGGAAAATTTAATAAGTGCACAAATCCACGGCATAAGTGTCACTAATTTGTCTTGCAATTCCAAACGAATTTAATTTGCACACTAATTTGGAAATCAGTACGGAAGAACCTCTCGTGCACTATATATTGTGTCTCTTTTCTGGTTGTTGCAAGCATTGTAACTCATTTTCATGAAAGCGATATAGCAAAGCAAAGTTTCGAGGCCAAAAGTTGAAACTGGCGACCACAATGAAAATTTGCCACCTTTTATGGCATTAATATTTGATGTACGCGGCGGCTAAGGTGCCAGCAGGGAAATTTACAGTCACAACAAAGCTAGTATAGGTACATATATATAGTGCTTATCATGATTATAATTTATATATTTTAATTTTAATTATTTTTTTATAAAAATATAATTCATTCTAACAGCCGTATTCTAACAAAGTCACAAACTTTAGCTCATCACTGCTGTGATTTCTACTGCGCCTCAAAGCTTGCCGCTCAAAGAATATGCCGCTTCAATTCAATTTTTTAAATTTTTGTGTATTTTTCTAGCACTCAAAATCGAATTTTTTGTGACACATTTCTCGGCGCACTTGAAACCACAACAGAGATGAGCTAAGTTTTGTGACTCTGTTAGAATAGAGGGGTAAATCCAAGTTTCAGTATTTGTTGAATAAAAAAAATAATCAACAAACTTTCGTAAAAATGTCGAGCATTTAAATTACATTTCTTAGAAAAATTTTCAGTTGCAGTTTTGTAGGACGTTGATTTTTCGCAACTTTTTGTTGGTGTTGCTCATTTTCTGCATATAAAAAAAATGTCCGAACATACTCGTACATACTCCGTATGGAAGAAAAATACTAAACTCGTCAACAAAAAAAAAAAAAATTGGCAAAAAAAGATAAGTTTCAGCAGCTTAAAACTTTTAAAATTTGCATGGGCTATACAACTGCATACTCAAAATTTTATCTAAGAAATCTAACTAAAAATCTCAAAATTTTTACGAACATTTTTTGATATTTTATTTTTTTTATATTGCACAAAGTTTGAAACTTCAATATATGCCGGTTTCATTAAAGAAGAAACTATATTTATATAAAAAAAATAGCATAATTAGCGAAAACTTATCAATGTGTGGCTGTCGTACAAATATATAGTTATGGTAAGCACTGTATGTAGACATGTACTTTTATATACACACATACTTTGTAAGTGCGGATGTTTTTGGCACATTAAGGTGTATGTACATATGTATGTTAAATGTAACAAGCGTGTTTAGTGTTGACAACCAACAGCAAATATGTACGTAAACAGTCAGCCATCCTAAGGGTATCAGTGAAATATTATTTGTGTGTGTGTACTATATTAGGGAGGTGCCTAAAATATCAACGTCTAAATTTTGACACACTTTTAGTTTGTTCTGCGTAAAAAATTAAGAGATCAAAAAATTTAAAAATAAAAAAAAAATCGGGGCTAGCAGGGTTTAAAAAAATGCAAACTGATAACTAGACATATTATTGAATACTATTCATATACGTTCAAAGTCATCGCCAAATAAATTTAGTAATCAATATTTAGCCACCAAAGATTGACATTTGTTTATTTTTTTTCGGAATAAGTGCAGTATTTTGCAAATTTTTTTTAAGTTCTACAACACTGGTTTACAAATACATAACTATCTAAAAAAACGCGAGAAACTTATGTGTAAGGCAGAAATAGTAAGGACTTTACTGACCTCAAAAATTTTTTTTTTTTAATTTTTTTCTTTGGGCAGTTTTTTGAGATAAAGGTGTGTTTTCTGAAATGTCCGGTCAATAACAATTAGCACTTCGTTAGAAAGCAAATTAAAATACGCGTCAAACGACATACCAAGCCAGTATTTTGTTAATTTTTTTCGATTTAAAAAAAAAAAAATTAAATATTTTAAAAACCCTACGAGCGCTGTAAAAATTACTTAAAATTTTCAAATTTTCCTGCATGTAGTTACTAGGTACGTAGATCAAAATAAGGGATGGCCCTATAAAAAATTTATAAGTTGATACTATTATTGACTACCCTAGTGTATATGTACATACATATATTTATGTATATTTGCGTGCTTTTGTGCCTTAAAGAGAAACATTTAAATCTGAGAAGCATCCCAACAACAAAAGGCTGTCTTACCAGCCACAAAGGCACACAAAGTAAAGCATTTGCTGTTATTTATTTTTTTGACTTTTGTTGTTGATTTTATTTAGTTTTTTTTTCGTTTTTTAAACATCGGATACTTTTGCTCACGTTTACATAGAAGTCAACCGGAAAATTATCATCGAAAACCATAAATTGCCACCAAGTGGCGTTATCACTTACGCATTTGGGGGCTATTTATGCGAGACAGATTTTCATACACACACACACACACACACACGCAAGCACAAAAACGCACTAGCATTGTGATATTTTCGGTGTGAACCATTGAAGCTTAAATGATTTTTAGAGGGCAAACTGTATCTTTGCTTTGCTGGCGAAAATTTTTGGTTGTTTGAAGGTATCTACCAACCAACTAATACCCACCGTGTCAAATGTGCTTCGGTGTATTAGGAAGAGGATGATGATTGGGTTCATAAAACGCTGAGTGAGAAAAAGAAGATAAAAATTGCGAGCATTGAAGTGGAAAAGCTACAAGTTTATGAAGGTGGAAATAGGCAAAAAGTGTATGCCGATATTGGCAGTGCGTTTCGATGCTTTAAAATTTGGCAGAAATTTAAACTTGCACGTACATATGTTGAACTAATACAATAAAGTAGAATTAAAAAATTTTCTAAGTACTCTTTAATATTTCATATATGTATAGATAATATTTCGCTAGCATAGAGTGAAAAGTTGCTAAGTCTACTTTTTATGAAATCTTATGTACATTTTGATGGAAAAAGAAAGAAAATTAAAAATTATTTTACTGCTGCCCATTTCTATGCAGTGAAACGAAAATTTTGCTAAGCCCAAAAAATACCAAAAAAATTTCTTATTTAAACGTGGAACTCTTCCAATTCGTATGGATTTAAGTTTTGCTTTGAATACGCAAAATGTTGTTATTAAATTTTGCAAAATATTTGAAAAAAAATATGTAAAAACTTCTCTCCTGTAAAATTTTAGAAACTGTACTTAACAAATTTTCACTCTAAGCTAGCGATATGTATTTTACAGTGAAACATATGCTGCATGTTTAACTGAATAGCTTTACATATGGAAATTGTCAGAAATAAAGGTAAAATGTGTATGTGTGCACAATCCAAAAAAACGTTGCTCTACCATATACATGTACAAATATACATACTTACGTATGTGTATATGCCGCCATCCAAGTGTAAAACTTTTAGACCATCCACAAATCAAAATGTTATTTATCCCAAATCCGAGGTTACCCAAATCCCCATATGTTGGTGTACCCTTTTGTTTTTTTTTGGTGAGCTTAGGCGCCGCAAAGTGGAGCAAAAAAGGTTGCTGTGGACAAATCAATTTTGAGAGCCGATTTGAAGTTTATTTTTTTTAATAAAAGATAAATTAAAATTCGCTTCGATCTATCCGTGGCGATTTATTTTTTTTTAATATATCCATCAGTATAGATGACAAATAAAAAAAATTTTTTTAATTAAATGCAGGCATTTGAAATCAATTTCAAGTATTTTCCAAAAAATTGTAAGCATTCAAACGTAAAATTTTTTTTCTTTCATTTTTCAACATAAATAAATAAAAAACTAGAGCTTTTTTGAAAAATCGCCACTGATAGATCGACTCGAAATTTCATTATCTCTTATTTAAAACAAAAAAAGAAACATGAAATCGGTTCATATTTAGGCTCTCAAAATCGATTTGTCCACAGCAACCTTTTTGCCCCACTGTGCGTCGTGAGTTAAGTGCAATAGACAGGAACGAACAACAGCCGTCACAAATTGTGTTAAAACCTATTGAAAGCAAATTTATTTTGTGTGTTTTTCGTTCATGCGATTGGAATGTTTTTATTTTTTCGTTTTAAAAAAGGCTTTATGCAGCTTTTTTATACATAACATAGTTTGTTTAGTCGCAAGTAGATTAGCATAGTTAACCCTTTATTTGTTAAATTTATGCACAAATGTGACATTGAGTGCTTAAGTGTGTCAAATTTTACAATAACTGTGAGTATGCACTCGTACATTGACATAAAAACCTTTTTATGATATACGTATGTAAATAAAAATGTTTACGTACATATGTATGTATGTAAATATGTGAATATGGATGTACTTAATACACTCTATAACGACACGTGCCTAACGCAGAAAGACGAGTTTGAAACTGCTGAAATTCCTAAAGGAGTCTGGTAAGTAGGCAGCGGAGCAATAAATTCCCACCCCCACTTATATATCCCATTCCTCTAAGTCCTGTCTCTTGGCTATTGGGTAGTACAGCCTGAGTGCTTGGAACATTTGTTTTTGGTTTTTCCGACCACCCACAATTCCATTCCATGCCATTCCAAGGATAGACTAGGCTGGCTAGCCACTACTTGGTTTCACAGCGACAATCAAAGTCCATAGCGGTACCAGAGGCAATGTTGAAGGACGTAATAGTTCTCTTATCACTACTCTTAGAACTATTTTATGTGCGCTTTTTGGTGGGTACCTCCAGACACGCTAGAAAACTTATTCGCTGGGGACAGATCCGCCACCTACATGTGTAATTCAGCCTTGGATGTCAACATTAAGGGTATTCATCAAATCTTATAAATGCATTGTAAACCGTATAAACTTATAATTGTGTAAACCTTATAAATGAACTGTCAAAATTTGTATGGAAACTCGTTTACACATATCTGATAAATTTATCCAGCGATTTTACTGAATAAACTTGATAAACTGAAGACAATGCAACTCTGTCGCAACTCTAGCTATGTTTTCTTAGGCAATAATCGGGATCCGCATACAAATTTTGCACGCAAATTCAACAACGATATGATCCTGATAGAGATCTGGTTCAATTATTATCCCGTCTGTTTGTTTGTTTCACTGATAATTCGCAAAGTTTAGTAGCCGTGACAAATGAATTCACACACAAACAGACATTCTGCCATTGTTTCTTATAACTTGCTTCAAATAAATAGCCTTTATGTTATATGTACATTTATTTAAATAGATATCTCGCAAATATAATTTTTTCCAATTTAGTGAGGTAGTTTCTATAATTTCTTTATCCCCGTGCTAGTAGTATAAAGTTAGTGATACTGAGCTTTATAATTAAAGAAAACACGACTATTGTCGCGTGTGTAAACGAAAAGAGAGTGTGGGTCATGTAACAGAGTGCATAAACTTATAAGATTATCTGCTTGATAAAGTTATCGGTTTAGATGAATACCACTATTAAGATTCACTATTCAATTTGCCCGGTTACTACATTTTTGTAACAAAATCCTTTTACTAGGAAAATTCTACATACAAACTTCTGGTAGCTGTAAAGCTTACTACGCTCAAATTCAGCCACGTAAATGGAAAAACTAAAAAGAGCGGTGCTGAGCTGCAATCGGTTTTTTTGCACCGGCTACCAATTTCGAAAAACACGAGTTTTTAGTACGGGCTACGAATTTTGAAAAAAAGGCGTAGTGATCACGTCCGTTTCAAAAATGAATTCGCTTTTTTGTACCGGTTACTTAGTTCGAAAAATCCGAATTTAAGGTAACCGGTTTTTTTTTCTTAATTGGTAACCGTAACAAAAAAAATACGACTTCACTATTGAAACAACCATAATAAAATTAACGGGCGAGATCACTCATTTTTTCTCAAAATTGGTAATAGGTACTTAAACCCAAGGTGTTCGAAATTGGTAGCCGGTGCAAAAACCGATTGCAGTTTTGAAATCGCCCCGTAGCTATCCTTCTATGAGTAAAGTTTCAAAAAATTACGACCACCTTTTGCATATTTCTACATGTGTGCATTTTGTAGCAGCGATGCGGTAATTGTCAATAGTTTTGAATTATAAAAAAAAAAATCCATGTCGAATTGAGGAATAAAAATTTTCTTATTTTGAGTAAAATATTTTTCTGAACAGCATCCTATGTGAAATTTTTTCAGGTGCAGCAGTAATTCTTAGATACTTCCAATTAAACTGTGGCAACCAAAGGCTACAACTCATTGGCCCCTCTTCTTAATGTTGTGAAATTTATTATATCACAAAAAATAATGTTTTTGCTTATTTTAATTACAGACACTTTGAATTGAATAAATTTTTGAGCAAATTGAATAAATGAACCCGACATATTACATGCAAGTCAGCAAAGTGATTGACACAAAATTTAAAGGCCAAAAAGTGTAATGAATAATTGGTTTTTTGTTTTTGTTTTTTTTTTTTAATCATTTGACAGCGAGTGAACAATCGACGGCTTATACTTACACAAGCGTAAATTTAAACATTATCTGCGTACTATTTTCGAAGCACAAATGGCTCGTTGTGCGGGGCGTATGAGTGACATTAAACCACATCGGCTTGAAGGCGTTGCGGTGCGGTGCGGTCAGCCATCAATTTGACGTAACCACCAATATACATACGTAAATTTGTATACATATGTAAATGTACATACACGAAGGTCGTTCTAGCCATAATGATTATAATTATTTTGCAACATCAGTTAAATCGGGAAAAAACGCATTAAGCACAAAATTGTTCTATTTAACAGCACGAGACTTTCTTCGCCCAGTCATTGTGGCATGCGGCCCTCCTACATACATACAAACATAAGCACAACGACCCTCATCAATGTCAAGCAGTAACAGGCGCAAGCTTACCCAACAAAAATATTAGACAACACTCGTACAAATATAAAACATACTAAGTATTTTAGTGCATAGTTAACTGCGACGGCACAATTTTCAAATATTTTATTGCTTTTTAAAGTCAAATACTTGGCTGGTGGGTAAGGCAGTTTGCATAAAAGAGAAAGAAAATGGAGGAAAGAAAAGTTAGTTACGAAACATAATTTGACTTATGGCTCAAGGGATATGACCTAAGGTTGTCTGGGCCATATTTCAACAACATTTTCTCTGTCTTACACGCGCCTACGATCAATACCAATGTCATTTCATACTTTCACGTGCCACTTAATTGTTGTATTTCGTTCGTCTCCCACATTGACTTGGGAAAACAAACTCCTTCGGCGCAATATGCCTTTGTGTATACTTATACATTGCCGTACATTGAGCGCTTGAAAGTCAGTATGACAAAAACTTTAAAAATTTAATAAAACAATTCGTTGCATGGCTTGTTGTCTGCTGTTCATCAAATTATGATTGATGACAATATATTTTACAAGCGTGCGTTTTATGGATGCGTTTTTTTAGAGCTCAGTTGGAGATGAAAGTAGTAAAATAAAAACCTTAACGACTTAACGACTTAAGTGTTAAATATCAAAATTATTATATTTTTAGATTGTTACAAAACCGTAATTTTTTATTTGTTTTGTTTTCGATCAAAAATAATTTTATTTGTATTGATCATTTTCAGCTCTTATAATTGAAACTGCGTTTTAATGCCCGATTTCAAAATTTTATGGTCTAAAAAACTAAATCGGAAAATAACGATTTTATCATGAGAAAAAAAATAAAAAATAAAAAATAAATATAACGCTCAAAAAATCGATGAATATTCAGCTCTCACTATATACACTTAGCAGCAAAAGTCTGTATACACCATTTCTTTTTTAAATATTCACAATATTTTGCAAGCTAAAATTTGTTTGCAATTTTTTTTTATAAAATTGTGGACCATATAAACCACGGTATCAAGATTTACCAAAATTATAGAAACTTCAAGAAATTTTCATTAAAATTCTCAAAATTTTAATCAGATTATATAAAAAAAATTCCAAGTACGCAATTTCGGTATAATAATATGTAGAAATTAAGTGGCTTAGAAATCGCGTTCTACGCATTTTCCTTCATGCAAAGTATGAGTGAAATAAATATTTTTTATTTTGATCAAAAAAATAACAAAATAATTTTAGCATGCAAAATAGTGTGAATATTTAAAAAAAGAAATTGTGGATGCAGAATTTTGCTGTTAAGTGTACATATGCACCACCCACTACAGCAATATCCTAGAGACCAATTTTCAGTTTTCTAGAAAAGGATGGACCGTCGCCGTTCTCTCTCGGGTCTGCGACATAAGTACGTACATCACGTCTAATGTCCAGGCACGCTTAGTGGTGCAAATCGAGCTATTTTTCAACCCGCGAGACCAGTTGGACGTGCGCATCACCATAATCTTTTCATACCTTCTTAACTACTTGATATTTAAATCTGCATAAAATAAAATAAATTAGATTTGAAACTCTTACGATGAACAACGGCCGCAACTTGGCAAAGGGGAGAAACAATTGGAGAACCAAGAATAGGTTGCGGTAAGGGGAAGGGAATCCGTTAAAAGATTGTCAACTTTACAAACAGCATCAAAATAACCATTAGAGTAAAGGATGGTTTTCACTATGTCAAATCTTGACAACTTTTTCCCCTTTATGATATTATGGGCCAGAAATGGACCGACAGACGATTTGACAACATATTTATACGATCCATTCTGATCTAAAGCAATTTTACAGGCAACTTTTAGTTGAAATCAACAATCGCCTGGTGTGGACGACCTTTCAACTAATCGCTTTCAATGAAGTTGGGGGGACGCAGCCAACTTTTTATTCCACTAATCGCCTCTAAAATTGCCTGTGAAATCGCCATATGTGAAAGTGTTTTTGCATTGTTCAACTTTTGCGTTGAACTCAACGCAGGGTTGCACGAAAAAAAGTTGAATAGCTACATGTTGGCTGGCGACTAACTTTGTTGAAAGCGATTAGTTGAAAGACCGTTCAACAAAAAGTTGAATGCAAAGTTGAATCATACCAAATACGTCTATATTTGGAACAATAAAATTAGCTTGGTATTTTATTCTTAATTTAGTGATAGATTTTGCAATGCGAAATGGAGTCTAAATTAAGATGGTGTGAACATAGCATAACCCTCAGAGCGTGGCAGATAATTCGAGTTTCAAATAATAGCAAGTTACAAAAGAAACTTTAGAGTACATTAAGCGGAAAAATTTCCCGCAAAACCTCTGACCCCCCC
>NW_016157101.1:302458-359402 GCF_001687245.7 Rhagoletis zephyria
CCCCCAAAAAAAATTTCGGTTTCGCCGCTGGGTCTAACGTATAAATATTTATAGGTATAGCGTAGCATCGTAAGCCCAGCTGGCTCTTAGCTAGTACTTATATGTATTAATTTGTAGTAATCTAAAGACTATACAACGAATTTCCTTGGCTTAGTTCCTATATTTTCAACATACATACATACATACCTACATATTATGTTCATATTAAATGCAATAACGCGCCAAAGCCACTAATCGTATATTCTAAGACAGGAATGGGCAGATTTTTGGCTCTTAAAGCAGTCAAAGAGCCAGCAAGTGCTACGCAAGAGGTAAATCAGTTCTCAGGGTAATGGGGGTGTATGTACAAAATACATTAAAAACTTCGTATATATAAGTAATGAAAGTCGGAGTACAAGAAATTTGAATACGCTCTTTTTCCCCCTTCATACTGGCTCTTGATGTTACCCCTCATCTACCACCTAAATGTGCCACGCCGGCTCCTAAGCGCAAAAGGCTTCTGGCAGTCACTTTGCCCATCTCTGTTCTAGGGCATACATATAAATTTACATTTGGTTCCGCAAGCAATTGCAAGCATCTAACATTTTCGACAATTATATTTATGCAGCAACAACAAAGTGCATAAACATACGTACATATGCATACGATTGTTATGATGCCCCAAAGCAACAAATAATAATTGAATATGCGCCAATGGGATATGTTGACTGCAATTTGTTGGTTTTCCTAGACTAACCAAACAACCACAGTAAGAAAATTGTTTACTCGATTAGATAAATAACTTTCAAAATTTCCTAAATATTTTAACATTTGAAAGTAATGGGAATCTAAGCTTAAAAAAGTTAAGCGGTCGAAGGGAGATGATAACTTACTAACGAAGCACATTTTGGTGAAATAGATTCATATATACATATGTATGTATGTATGTATATGCAAACGGGTATGTCGAGTCGAGTCTCTGTTGTATTATTACAATGCTTTTTTTATGTATAAAAGCAGGAAATAAAGAAAGCGACACTCATACACATTTAACTAAAATGGCGGTAAGCACTTTTTAATGCTGAACATTCTCAAATTCACAAAAGCAAACACAAACACAAAAACATCACGTAAATTTTAAGGACATTACAATTATAAGCACACCCACTTTTTAATAGTAGTGTGTTTTTGTTTTTGCTTCCAAATACTGCGTGACATGCATTTTCAATGCCGAATATTCAAGGTAAAAAAAACAAACAAAGCTAAGTCAATTTGGTAGCTGTTTGGAATGAACTGTACATTCTAAGCTAAACGATTATTGTTTTGCGGACAAACCCAGTGCGAAAATTTATGCTTTATAGTGCAGTGAAAAATATAATAATTTGTATAGTGGTCAATTATTTTTTAATACTTAAAGGCAAGTTGCAGGGGAAAATAAAACTTGATTTTCGAAGCTCCGGAGTTTGTGGCACACAATGAGCCAAAAGCAGGGACCGTACTACAAATTCACTGAAATCTCGTATGTGCGCTATTCTGCGCTTAGCAATGAAGAAATGTGGAAAATTGTAGATGTCGCCGCACTGCCACGCCCACAGCTTTTGTGGGCGGAAATGGTAAATTTCGTAAGATTTTTATGAAATTTGGAGTTTATGCTAGTTTTAATCAGTAAGCACATCAAACTCCTTTAAAACTTAGGTCCACCAACTCTAAACAAAAATAAGGGCAAATGTTAAAAAATATTATTTTGATGAAATATTTATGTGTGCCTTTCTCGCTTACACCAAAACTCGCTAATATGGAAGATAATGAAAAGTTTCACCACCTACAAAACGTATTTGGCTGCAGATACCAAATTTTATGAACATTTTAGAAAATTATAAACCCTATTTTTTATTTCTAAAGCAATTCACCTTTCTTCTATTTAAAAATTACAAAACTTCTATACTAAATTAAGAGCGTGGCATGAGTCCTAAATTTGCACTTTGAAATGAATGGGTTACAAGATTGTATACTCGGAAGGTTTCTAAGAAATCTAATTATAAACCTCAACATTTTGATGAAACTTTGTCGACTTTTGCAAATTTTTGTACAAATTTTGATATTTGGACTTACGTTCAAGTTTGAGTTGTTTCATAAAAAAACACGTTATAATTAATTATAAAAACCCTTACAACAAAAAAGGTGAAAATAATAGCCGTCATCCATTCGCCACTTCGCTGGTTGTACCTCATTGAGTTCCTTCGTTTCGACACTCGCTAACTGTTGGCAAATCGATGACGGCTAATGATAGACTGAAATTTAGCGAGAGTATCAGTTTAACAGAATAAAACCTAACCAAAGATCATAGAAAATAAGAATGCTGGCTATATTTATGTCTCCCTTATAATCTATGTTCTTTGTGATAAGAAAAGTGCGGCCACTTTCGAACGAAAAATTGTTTTTTTGGCCAGCATACAGGGAGACTTTTATTACATTGATAAAGAAAACAATGAAAACCGGGATTTGATTGGTACAAATATGAAAAATCGGGATACTTATAAGTGCCGACTTTTAAAAAATATTCAGCGGGACAATTTTCTCAAAATCGGTACTGTCCCGCCAAAATCGGTACGAATGGTCACCGTATGTATAGTACATAATTTGTTGAGTGACCTAAATCCAGCAAAGCATTGTCCTTCATGCTACATACAACAATTATTTAAATAGCATTTAATTTACCGACTTTTAGTTGTGCGGGAGTAAGTTCAACTGGGTGTGAATTTACCGTCGGTTAAAATGACTTTGGTGCCGCACGCGACCGCAAACAGGTGTTTGCATTTCAATAGAGCTTTGTAAGTATGTATTTATGTAGTAAAAACAAACAAACAAAAAAATTATAAATGCACGTAATTTCATAAATTAGAAGTGCAAGATTTGCAAATGTATGCATGGAATTGCAATAGGGTGCATCATGAAATTTCTTTTGAGCTTTCCTGCCGTAAAACTCTTAAAGGATATGTATAAGATAAATGTGCCGAAAACTGGGCTAGGTGCGATGTTAGCTAACTTTTGCCAGCATTTGGCCAATACGTAGATGTTGAAGGTTCGATTTACTCTGGAAATTTCTAAACTTTTATGGTTTTTTATTGCACACCCTTATGTGCATAAACATATAGTACTACATACACAACTATTTCGCTATGTTCCACTATACGCTTACTACTCTACATTCTAGTTGTAGGAAAATCATTTACATTGCATTACCTATGGGACACTTACACACATACATTAACTTATGTAAATATAAACACACGTGTGTAAAAAAAGGTTTACATCCTTATTTACTTACACAGTTACATGATTGTATACTATGTCACGAACGCAGGAAATACATTTGCAGTTGCAATTAAATAACTCTGTATGTGTACCAGCTTTTTTGTGGGCAAATGGTAAACAGTTCGTTTCTAACCCTAGGAATGTAATACTTGTAACGGGTGATTTTTTTGAGGTTAGGATTTTCATGCATTAGTATTTGACAGATCACGTGGGATTTCAGACATGGTGTCAAAGAGAAAGATGCTCAGTATGCTTTGACATTTCATCATGAATAGACTTACTAACGAGCAACGCTTGCAAATCATTGAATTTTATTACCAAAATCAGTGTTCGGTTCGNTTACAATGATAGAAAAAAGTAAGGAAAATACAATTGCGTAAAATAATGAGCGGCACAACAGTACTCTCTTGGTAGACCTGAGAAGTCACGCATGCAAATGTAAATACGTGTGTTACCAACTTACATACTACTATATGAATAACTAAATACACTTGACAGAGTTATTAATGATAACAAAATTCAAAGTGCCAACATACTTACATATATGTATGTATTTACATACATAAATGTATACAATATAACTAGCCCTTTGAGAGATATAATGACACTCAATTATAATTCACCACCAAAGGTATGTATGTATGTCTGTATCTCCATAAACGGCATTCTGCTGGTGTATCGATTTTTACCTGTTTGAAATAACTAGGCTACTGAAAGTTATTAAATAAGTTTTTTATAAATCAATATTTTTTCGCACAAATGGTATAGAACTCTTTTGAAATCATCGTAAAACCCTGTTTCACTTCAAGAGACTTCCAATAATAACGGCCTATTGTTTATTTAGCCATTATTTCAAATTAACATTTTTTTATTCCCACTTTGAACGACCTCTAAATATTTTTAACCGACTTCCAAAAAAGGAGGAGGTTATCAGTTCGTCGGAATATTTTTTTTTTGTATGTATGTTACCGCATAACTTTGGACCGCGTCAACCGATTTCGATAATTCTTTTTTTTTTTCTAAAAATTACTAGTTTTAATTCGAAATAACAAAGCGGGGGTACATTTTTTATCTATATAGAAAAATCTTAGAGGGTGAGAGCATTCAATTTCTGACTTTCCTTTTTTCGTACCATGGTTGCCTGAGAATCATTACCCATACTAATGTAACATATCGACGGTACTTTGGCAAAACCTCACGATGCAGCGAAACAAAGGTGGCGCTTCCGTTGATTCCGCTAATCCTCTCTTTGTCGATTTGACACATTATTTTTTTCGCACTAGTAATGTATATTAGATTTTCATATTGTACCCATTTGCCGAAAAGTTGTACCCAAAAGTAGATACATGTACCTAAAGAGTAAACATGTATTTTTATTTGCATACATTTTTGATAAATAGATTGTAAATAAAGCACATTTAACTGATGAAAACAAACATTTTTTTCAAATTCGATGTTACCAAAAAACTCATAGTAGTTTTATATTAATTTGTTCCCCTTCGCAGTTTTTATACCGCCGAATAGCACATAAGTTACGTAATTCACGTAGAGATCTTAATATTTCTTTCAATATTTCGTTTATAGTGCCTTATTTCCTACAAATACATTAAAATTTACAAAATGAATTTCCCTACTAAGTGCCTACTTTCCGTACTTTTCTACTACCATTTTCACATCCAGGGATTTCATTCTTCCCATTTCTCTGTCCTTCGTAAATGCAACCTTTTGTAAGGGACTGTCAAACCGCGGCTGTCAATAATTATCTAACCTTTAATTATTGAATCATGTATGGAACCTACCGAAATTGAACGGCGTGCGTATAAAGCTAACTCAATCTTATTTAAATTAAATTAAATAATACTACGAAAATTCAATAAAATATACCTCATTCCTCATGCGTCTAAGTGAGTCCTATGCTGGACTGCCGCCCAACCTAACCTAACCCATCAACTCCATTTTGCTTTGAGTGGATAAATTGCTCTCCAATATTTCACTAAACATAGATCAGCAGTTGCTTTTATTGTTCTTTTTCTGAAGTACAAGTACTATCCATTTGCATATGGGATGACCTATATCGCTTTTTGCTGTCGTTTAAATTTTAAAAACCATTTAGTAAACCTTTTGACTTTACACCAGAATGCCTTACACCAAGCTTCAATTAAATAATCTCTTTATAGAGTTTGAATTTTTTTCTTAAAAAAAAAAATAAATTTTTTCATATAGTTATTAAATAATTAAATTCTTTCCATGTAAATTCACGGTTACAGAAAAAAAAGTACGCCAAATCGTTTAAGCCAATTGCAATGGAAAAGCTTATCTGGCTTAGAACACGATTGACTGCCTTTGACATGGTTTTATCGGTTTCATATAAAAAAAAAATGTCCAACATAAGCCTGCATGCATCTGGGTTTTCTCGGCAAAGAATATTTTTGATTAAATTTATTTAATCCTCTTTAGAAACTTTTTTATTAGCTCGTTTAATACTCTCCCTTATTTAACTAGTAAATCCGTTTTTACAAGCGTGCATGTGTTTGTTTGTATATATGTATACATATGTGCGTGTATGTATTTATGTATTTATGTATGCAAGTGCCTCCGCTTATGAGCCATACAACTTTTGCGTATGTAAACTAAAACTATCCAAGTTCAAATTAAAAAATCTGAAAATAAAAAACACGTTTCACAGTTTTGTGTTGATTTTTATGGAAGTGCCAAGCTCAACTTTATGGCTGCTGCTGTTCCACTATCACCGCACTCACTACATAAATATCTACAAATATGAGTATACATAAAGTGGAAAGAGTACAAAAAAGCGCAATTTTGTGTATTGCACTGGGAGACTTCTTGCCACACGAATTGCTCGAATTGCAGCATAAAGGCATAACGAAACCCTTTCACACAGGAAAACATACTAAAACACTAGTGAGTACAAGTATCAGCACCCGCAACAGCACCAGCTGACCGACCAGCAGTGCTGCAAATAAAATATACAAAGTTCGTATGTTTATATGAAAAAAAGATGAAACGTGCCTGCATACTAAACGAGGAGCATGCTGGTCGGCAAGTGGAAGTGGAAAAAGTGCAAATTGGGAACATACGAGCAGTGACTACATGATAAGAATTGTAAAATAGCAAAATATTTATGTGCCAGAATTCGGAAAAATACGCGAAGAGATTTTTTTTAAGCATAATTTTATTGCAGCTGTATATGAACTACACATATGCACATTTATTGGTGTTTTCACTTTACAACAAAAAAAAAAATATTGCAAAACCAATAAAAGAAAGAAGCCACACATATGTATGAATGCAATAAAAGTGAATGCACAGGCATAAAAAGAAAAATGGAAAAGACTCATTAATCCATGAAGCATCTCTCAAACTCAAATAGATATGTAATTAGCCAAGTAATAAACAGAAAAGTTTCTACTGCCTTATGCACATGTAAAACATTAAAATTACACTAAGAAAATATCAACCGAAAATTGGTTGATATTATCAAATTCAAACTTGTAAAGCAGTCAACGTGAGTTTTGGTTAATATTAACAATGCCTTGGTTGATATTTTCAACAATGATTTGGCACCTAATAATAACCACACTTTTGTTTATATCAACCAAACCTTTGGTTGTCGATTTTTCGTTCGAATACGCTTATGTTCTGCACTTCCCAAATGCTTTTTCATAATTCGGAGATTCAAGCCTCAGATTTTTATAATCTTTTTAATACGTCGCCTCTGACGGTGTTTGAACCCGCATCTTCTTAAAATTAGCAAATAACTCCAAGCGCCTCTGCACGTTCATCTACAGCCAGACATACGAATTTGTTTTCAAATATTCAACTTGAATCACATTTCTTACAATCGGTGTATTTACCATGAAAAAACTAAACAATAATAATAATAATAACAGATTGGCGCTTACACATATGTTAGTGTTTGGCCGAGTCTCTCCTCCGATTTGTGGCGTGCGCCTTGATGTTGTCACACAAATCGGAGGGACCTACAATTTTACGCCGACTCCGAACGGCGATTGTATTTTTATGAGAAGCTGTTTTTCATGGCAGAAATACAATCGGAGGTTTGCCATTGCCTGCCGACGGACGACCGCTGTTAAGAAAAAACCTTTTTTCTACATAATGCGATGTTGCTTTGACCAGGGCTTGAACCCAGGTGCTGATGAGTGAAAGCGCGCACTGCTTATCACTACACCACAGCGGCCGACCATGAAAAAACTAAACAATAACTTGATTGAAAAAACCATTAGGAGGTTCCATGGGAAAGTGAACCTCAGTGCGAAAATTATTTTCTTTATAAAACTAACAAACATGTGGATAAGACATTTGTAAAAATCTTGAATCAACCAAAAGAAATAATAAATTAAAGCTTTAAATGCATTTTGATTACCTTTTTTGCATTTTGTGATCAAGTTCTAAGTACATAAATTTTTTGATTGAGTTTAAAGTAGGTCGTGTATGAATGCACTGTCAAATAACACTCACAGATCACAGATTTTAATTTTGATTATGTTCTCCAGACGCCACTATCCAATTTTTATATACAATCGCTCGTTTAATCCGAAAATTGAGTTAATCTATTTTTGTATGGATACGTTTTCGAGATATTTGCAACTTACCGTTATTCAGCTTAAAAAAGAGAGTGGTTCCACTTAGTCAAGTATATCTTACGAACCAATTGAATAATCGTAATACGGGGTTCAGTACATGAAAGAAAATAAAATTCTCTACAAACCATATATACATCATTTTTCGATAGCCCTGATAGTTTCTCAGAAATTAATTAATCACTCCAGATTTTAATTTTTTTTTTATGGAAAAATGCAAAAAAATCAAACTTTAACAGGGAAAAAAGTAAAAAAATAACTATTTCTGTGTAAATATTTTGCACTTGTGTTAAAGCCTGTTCCTTTAGAAAAAAAACTAAGCTACCAATGAAGAAAATCTATAGATAAACAAGATGATTTGGTAGAGGAATCAAAATATAAATGAATAGATTTTATTTGTAGCTTAACGCAATGGCAATAAGCCGAAACAGGCTTATAATCGTTATTTTGGATTTTTTTAATTTGTTTTTTAAGCTTTATTATGGACACTATGATGCGAATCTTCAATGATAATATAAGACTGAAAATAACGGTTATAATGTGATCGAAAAAATAATAAAAATTAATAGTAACGATCGAAAATTTCTCGAAAAAAATTAAATAAAAAAATATCGATTATTCTTGATCGAAAAAATAAAATCGTAATATAACGGTTTAATTTGGTCAGAAAAAAAGAAACCAATTTTATCGGTTAAAATATTATTTTCATTATACAGACCGTAACCGCTTCGGTCATTGATTTCATCAGCTTTTACTTTGCTCTGAGGAATGTTTATATTTGCATTAAATCCGTTTTAGTTTTAACACTTTTGATAACAATTTATATGCAGGTGTACATGATTTTAAAGAAAAGCTTCGGCTGCTTCTAAAGGCACACATATGAAACTTTACACTTTGCTCTCCAACTTCCATGCTCTCTAAAAACAAAAAAAAAATCTGATATGATTTCTTGCTTTCACGTAATCAATACAAAAAGGCTCTTTTTTTTCAGTACATTGCAATGGCACCAAACAGAGCTGGGCAAATACATATATGGAAATTCGTGAGGTAAACAAATCTTCACATAAAAAATTTACAAATTTCTAAAGACCAATTCAAAACTTCCATCGTTCGTCTTCTTGTGATCAAGAGATTTCTATCTAACTATGTGTACATGCATATTAGGGAGCATCACACTCCATACAAAAAAACAACGGTACTTTTTACATTTACGTCAGCTGGACATATTTAAAAAAAAAACTATAAAAATATATATTTTTTTTAATAAATTTGATTTTCAAAAATTTTTTTTTTCTAAAAAATTATCTCCGAGGATAGAAGGTTCTCACGAAAATGTTTAGAAATTTTATCAACAGAATCAAATTAATGAGACCTTTGGAGATATTTTTAAATCGGTTTAGCTTTCGTACTTAAATCTTAATATTTTTATAATTGCGCTAGAAAAATCGCAATTATCTTCGCTGACCCACCCTAATTTATATATATGAAACACTCATCGAACAGCCAATAACTTGAAACCACTTTTCCGATTCCTTTTAAGGTATTCTGTTTGCAGCTCTATTAGTTCAATTTTGTAAGCATAAAGTCAAAAGTCCATTGTCTCTCGATAGCTTAAAATTGATACTTGACCTAAATGTGTATTGTTGTAGACCGCTAGAAGAACAAAGCAACACAACAGATATTGTTTGTATTTATGTCCTAAGCAAATTAGGTCAACGAATTGGTTAAAGGGTCCCATAATGGCGTTTATTTAGTACAAACTAATCGATCACTCGTTCGACAGATGGGCTTAGCATAAATGCGCAATCGAGGAGGGAATTCGTGGCAAAGCTAAACCAGGAACAGGCGGAGTATGGAGAAGTTGCACGCTTGCTTCTGCGCTTGCTGGCTTACTAAGTGGTTTGATAGACAAATATGACAATGGGCGAATACTTTTTCAATTTATTTTCTCTGATGGCAAAAAAGCACAACGATAACCTAAGATGTGGACAAAAATGTAAAAGAAAAGTAAGGCTGGATAAATAAATTGATGAATATTCATTGTAAGCTGACAGCAAAAAATAAAAGTTTATTTGCGTAGAAATCAGGAAGGATACAATTTAATAAACTTAGTTAAAATTACATAAATAATTATTTTAAAATAGCAAGAAGTTATTTTAATAAAATAAAATTTGTATGTATACCTTTCTAAAAAAGATACAATAAGGGTTGTTAGAAACTTAAACGTATGTATATAGGTTGTAAATATTAGGCATTCGAACAAATTTTATCACTAACTAGTTTTAGTAGTATTGCCAGCCATCTATAAACTGAGAAAAATTAAAAATGCACAAAAGTAAAGTAAATCGATATGCATAACGAAAAGTTTTTGGAGAAAACACTTTAATTCTCACCTATTTTTGAATAGGGTTGCCACTTATATATAATAAGAATATTGGTTGAATGTGCATGTAAATTTAGTAATTTTAGGGTTTTGAAAGGCTCTCATTTTTTCATGTGTCTAAAATAGGGTGGCCAGCTTTGTAAAAAAAATTAAGTTTGTTTAATGTCATTAAAGTAAAATATCACAAACCTGCACAGTGGTTGAAAACTCTCTTAATTCATAATTCAGTGGAGGCCTTATTTTTTAAACAATTTTATTGATTTTTTTAATGAAAGCTTGTAAAATTAATAACAGACCAGTCGAGCCCGATTTCTGAATTTTTATTTGTTTATATTGAAGTTTTTAAAGCAAAGCTAATAAATGGTTCATAATGAAAACTAGTTGCAAACAACTGTGGGGCTCCTCAAAAACGAAAAAAAATTAACAAAAAACAAATTCGAAATGTTATAACAAATTTTTTCAACAAAATTAAATTTTTTTTAGTTTTTGGAAAATTTTTGGGTATGCAATTTTGATTCCCATTTAGCATGCAGATGTGCGCGAAATGTTAGCGAAAAAAATTATTAAACAACAACGCGAACCCTTAATGACTTGCTATTTAAAAGTGCATACCCATAATTTTTCTAAAAACTAAAAAAAAAGTTAATTCTTGTGAAATTTTTTTTAATAGCATTTTAAATTTTTCTTGTGGAATTTTCTGTTCATTTTGAGGAAATTATACAATTCTTTTCAAAAGTATTAGAATATAGTTAGCAAACAAAAGGTAATTGAAGTAGCTCTAACCCGTATTTTTGGAGAGGATAGCCATTTATCTAAAATGAATTGAATATAAATTTACGCAAATATCACAATGTTGGTACATGAGAACCTTTATGTCTCAAAGGACTTTTTCATAAGCATCGCTTTTTGTTTAATTAACTTAATGATGGATAAAAAGCCTTTAATTTGATAAAATTGTACGCTCACTTAACGAAAAACGGCTTTGATTCACACCCCACATTGCTTCATCCCAGCCAGGCATAAATTCAAAAACGACATTTCATTTAATCGAATTTGCCCGCATAAATTAACTACCCGATTTTGCACGATTATATTTTCACATGCATTGTTTTAGGCCATTCTTGCATGCGCGTGCCCATTCATCATTTTCTGAGGTTACGCATACGACCCGTGCGACAGCGATACAATGCACCACAATAACCGCACACTTCGTTGCATACATACTCGTACATACGAACGTATGAGAATGCAAGTACACAAATACATGCTTGCATTTGCAGCAGCAGTCCCTGTTGTGTTGTAAACAACCTCGCGTACTTCAAAAGACTGCTGTGATTTATGTACATTAGTTTTCGCGCTGCTTTTTTATAGTGAAAGCAAGCAGAAAATCACTCGTGGGATAACGAAAGTAAAGTAATTGCAGAATTGCATGCGCTGTGAATGCATTAAATTTTGAACACATCAACGAATACATAAAGTTTGATTTTATATTGAAAGGATAAGTATGTTTGTTGGCACCCGCATTCATTGTTTATGGATTTGTGAATACATACATACATACGTCACTCAGAGATCATAAATAAGCAGTTTCAAAAGGTAGCTATTTACTTATTTTGAATGTTTAAAAAGTTTACGTGTAAATTGAATTTGCATGAGACATACATACATACGTGAATGTACACACATTTAAATATACAGAGGAAATACAGAGACCACCAGAGAGTCCTGATATACATAATTTTTGATTTGTAGTAAGAATTTTTTTTCCCCGAAGTGATTAATTCAGAATATAAAGGGAGTAGGTGACTACTTGCTTCTTATAAGTAATAAATGATTTGAGTGACTAAAACAGGGGACTAATTCCTGTTCTGTGAAAACATGGGAATAAATTAATTTGTCAAAAAGTTTTCAGTGTGAAAAAAAAAGTTGACCGTTTTTCTCAAAACCACCATCTTATGATAAAGAATATCTTTGTCTTAAACTCACAATAATTTACCAAATAATTTCATGCTATATTGTTAATGGAAAAGCCTTTCATGAAACTAAATTTTCACTTGGAAGAGATGAAGGAACAAGTAGGAAACTGCATTGGAACTACATCTCTGGGCAGCGCCACACACAGATGCCATTGGGCAGATACAATTGGAAAAGAACAAATTAAGAATTATGACAGGTATCTTAACAGGTCATTTCGATATCTGGTCGAATGACTTGTCCCATTTCCTCACATTCCTCGAACGCATCACATTCACTCGACGTCACCAGGCAACCAATTGTATTAAGTCCAAGCGAGCTATTGTAAGGGGCAAGACCACAACAAATATATACAAATTTATCTATCCACTCGACCGTAATTTCTTAAGAATATCTCTGTGTTTATAGAGTACCTATATGGAAGCTGTCAGAAACAGTAAAGAACTATACAAACATTCGATTGCACGTCTACACCTGCATTTGCTTAACACTTTCTGCTGCAAAATAAATACATATGTATGTACGTAAATAGTTAACAGATACAACGCAAGCATTTTCTACCATAACTACACTAGCAAGCATAGAGTTGAATTGATTGAAAAACTGCATAATATGTTGGCATGTCAACACCACACACACACACACACACCCACACACACTTGATGGAATGCAAGCACTCGATGCTGTTGTGAGTGCAATAGAAAAACTTGCTAGACCAATGAAAGCTTGTTCGGATAGCCGACTAACTGATTGAAGCAGATATTACTAACAGACATTTCTTTTGCATTTTCATTTTGTATATGTAAGCAAATATGCAAGCATTGACGCGTACAAATAACTAAAGTAAATATTTTTATTTTTTTTTTTTTGCATTTGAGTTGTAAGAGCTTATGAAACAACACACACACAAATACAGTCAAGTGCACAGATGTGCAAAGATTTTCTTTGTAACTCTTTTGGCAAGGCCAGTGATTGAGCAGTTGAGCTTTGGGAGGAGTGCTTACTTTGATTGACTTATGATTTAAAACAAGAAAAAAAGAAAGTAAAGAAAAGTGAAAATGAAATAGAATGCAATGAAATCTATTTGAGCTTTCAGCTTAGTTAATGTTAGTGTTAACTATCGAAGAGTCGCCGATTTATATGTATAACTTTAAGTTAGCTGGCATTTATTTGCCAGTAAAAACTTTTCCTACGCATATTGTGTGTAAATTTTCAAAACTGCCAAACTTTTCCAATGAATTAACAAAGAACATTCGCTATACATTTATTTGACATTGTTATAAAAGTTTTTCATAGCTTAAATATTTTAGAAATTTAAAAATCGATTAGCATATTTGCATAATCTTCAAATTAATTCAAAAAGTTTCAATAACAATCATTTTCTACGCAAGCAGCATAACTTTTTTGCAATCAAGTACGCTTTTTGGTGCGCGGGTCAATAACACAAAACAGTTACGTATATGTATATATGGAAACAAGCACATGGTAGTTAGTTGTAGCAAAAAGTCACAAGTTAACTTTCAAAGTTTCTAACTTTTCACTGCGAAAGTGTCGGCAATTTGTTTGTTTTCCTATAGGCAACGATAAAGGAGCGTGTGATGCTGAGGAAACTGTTCATGCAAGTTAAACTAAATAAAGTTTACAAGCTTTTTGATTTTGCTGCAGTTAGTTAAAGAGTGGTGATTTCCAATTAAATCTTTCTTGTAACTATGGTAGTGAATCAGTATACATAAATGAAAAGAATGATGAAGAAAATGATAACCATAAAAGTAAAAATAAAGATAGATATGTATGAAGAAAAGGATGAGGATGAGGATACCGATAAAAGAAAAGATGAAGATAGTGGAAGAAAGATTCAAATAAAGGTAATTATAGAGAAAAGGATATAGATAGAGACACCGAGGCTCATCTTGGAACTATTTTGGGATTTTAGAGATTCTCGGGATTCTCGGGACTGATCGATATTAATAATCGATATTTTTATCGGTTTTGTTATCGATATTGTTATGGATTATTTATCGATTTTGTTACCGATTATCTATAGATTTTTTTATCGATTTTGTTATCGATTTGCTAATCGAAATTTTTATCGATATTTTATCGATTTTTTTATCGATATTTTTTCGATATTTTTTCGATATTTTAATCGATTTTCTAACCGATTTTGCCACCAATATTATTATCGATTTTGCTATTCTGATCGATTTTCTAACCGATTTTGAATTTTTTATCTATTTTGTTATCGATTTTGTTTTCGATTATTTATCGATTTCGTTATCGATATTGTTATTGATTTTGTTATCGATTATTTATCGATTTTGTCAACAGAAAACAGAATACCATAAATGTAATTAGAACCAACAGGGAAAGAGGTAGGCATCTAGATAGAAAAAAAAGACAAAAAATATAACCTTACTTACTTTTTTTTTAATTTACATAACACAGGTAAATGTATATTAAGGACAAATGCTCTTACACATACACATTTCGTAGATACATATATATTCACTTATATTTAAGTACGTATGCTTTTTATGTCCACTAATTTCAATTCATTGGACCTAAAATATTAATTACCAACATCTGTCACAACATTGACCAATTAGGCTATTATTAAGGTTTCGTAAATAGGTAGCTATGGCAATAAAGTGTTTATTCTATGTAATATACGCATGTGTGCATAAAATTTACTTTTAGGTACATAGTTATGTATGTGTGATCTTTCGTCAGCAATTTGTTTATCTGCATGGTGTAATGGCGTCTGAAGACATTATTTTTATAGCTAGAAATAAATTAAGTAGAAAGCAACACTTCACCTTTTTTGCGAATGCTGGCTAATCTTACTGCTAAGCATACATTTATAAAATCGACCACACATATAAGAAGGGTCTAATACATATGCGAGAATTTGAGGAATTCAGTAATTATAAGCACATCTTTACATTAGCTTTAATCTATTCTCTGTGTACGCAAGCGTACAAGATGTACATCCATTAAGTACTTATGTGCTACAAATATACATACTATATAAATAAACATATTGAAATGCATACGTTTACATGCGCAAGCAAGCTTTTGGCATACGGCAACATGCTAATGATTCAATTAAGAATATACTGAAGCTATGTGATCTAATCGCCACAGCTGATGTTACCTAGTGGCATTTCAAGGTCCACTTTCGAAATCAGCCAGCGATATGTATGTATATATAGATATATAGACATATACAAGCGTGAGTTCTCAACATGTTCAAGCAGACTCAAGTGTATAGATTCTTACATGAATTGCTACTTATGGAGAAAACATCTGCAAATGAGTTAAGTGTGTTTTCACATATGTTTGTGTGTATGTAAATGCTTGTATGCATGTGCAACTAGCGCATAGTATTTGCAGTTGAACTAATGTTCCAGTTTACAAGCAGTAGGGCACACAACATACATACATACATACGTATGCGTAACTATTAAGAGGAGTTGTAAACATTCGGTGCATCATTTGGTCGTATAATAACTGTGACTTTATAAACTTTGTCGAGGTCTAACCAATTTACAGAATAGTTGTACATTTTTTTGTTTGGGATTATATACTTTACAATATTTTGCTTTTAATTTGGGCCGAGCGCATTTAACAGCAGACGGCAGATTAATATACCATGAGCTAAAACTTGCAAAAGGGGCTCAGCGGGGCGTATGAGTAACATCCTAAAATTTGCTGTTAAAGAACAAGACAGAAAATTTGAAAGCCAATACCATTTTGGCTAACCATTGAATTATTTGCCAATGGTGTTAACTATTCCGCGCCCCCATACCAACAAGAAACATATAGAGTTGGTAATGTTAAATGTTTTCTTTGTACAGATTGCTGCATAAGAAATCTAACGGCACTAGAAAAAAATTTTAATCGATTCAGAAAAATATCCTAAATGGCATGCATATCCTAAAAGTGTAAGTTTAAGTAATGAAAACTTTAAACTCTTGTCCAACTCAACGCCAAGAACTTTGACTGCGTCCAATCAAATGCATCCATCAAAGATATAAAAATGCTACATTGTAGAGTAATCAAATCTCTACATAATTGCAGTGGGAAGTTTCGTTAGTTAGGTTTCATCAAAGGCGAACATGGCGTGTGAGTAACATTGTTTCATGCTCATACATCATACAAAAAATATGAAAAAAAGTAAGTGCGCCTGGGCCACACTGTAGCAGTGAAACTTACGTTACATATATATCTAGTTTATCTCATACCCAATATAAATACATATGTATGCACATCTGTTTTTGCTTCTATCTAAATAAATGCCTACCTCTACCCTGTTCGTTCTAATTACATTTACGTTATTCGGTTTTCCTTTATCTTTATTTTTATCTTTATAGTCGATGTAACATCCATCAAAATATCGATAACAACATCGATAAAAATGTCGATAACAAAATCGATAAAAATAACGATAAAAAAATTGATTAAAATATAGATAAATAAATAATATAAAAAAATATAGATTGTTTATAATGACTTTTGCTAAAATTTCAAAATCAAAAGTTATCAAAACAAATTCTATGGGACTGAGAAGTATTATTTTCTACTTTTTAGTCCATTTATAAAAGCGTTGTATATTAAAAAGTTTTTTTTATATTATTTATTTTCTACTTTTTAGTCCTGTCTGAATAAAATTTTGCAATAGATATTAAAATAATTCAACGATATTAATAGAAAGGTGCACACACATGCATTTACATATGTATGTACATACAAACGAGCACCAATTAATTTTATTTAAAGAAATGACGTGTCGTCTATTTCCGCCGATATGCGTGTATAAACCCTCCTCAAAGTCTAGCCAAAAAGCCAGCAACTCACACAACAGGTTCCCCAGAGCAATTCGCTCGAGAAAGTGGTACCCGGTACACGTAATACGCGGCACACAGCACAACAATCCGCCAAAACAGGCAACCCGGCCCAAAATTACCACCGTAGAAGGCAGAAACCCCGAGCGGCAGTGCAGGAGCCCAAGAATTACCCTTAAAACGGCCACAGGAGCTTAAAAAGACCAACTGGTCCCCAACTGGTCCGAAGGTAAGTAGTTTCGGACTAGTCCCAAACTGGTTCCCAACTGGTTCCCGGACTGGTCCCCGACTGGTTACCAACTGGTCCCACGAACTAGTTACCAACTGGTCCCAAAGTGGTTACCAACTGGTCCACCTATACCTCAAGTGGTCCACAAGTCACTTCACTTACAAAGCATTCGATTTAGTTGACAATAGTCAAACTAATTTTATTTAAAGAAATGGCGTGTCGTCTATTTCCGGTGTAGCAAACGTAGTACATAGGGCGACATCTAGATGTCATCTACCTCGCCCTATTCACTATGCTTTTTTATAGGAGCTTTTCAAAGCTTTGCTTTGGTGTCGGAACACAACATTGAAAGTTTCTGGATCCACAACATTGAAAGTTTCTGGAACACAACATTGCAAGTTGATAAAAGCGTTGTAAAATCGATAACAAAATAGATGAAAATATCGACAACAAAATGAATACAAAGTATCGATAAAAATTTCGACAACAAAGTCGATAAAAGCATCGATAAAAAAATCGATAACAATGTCGATACTAAATTTCGATAAAAATATCGATGACAAAATCGATAAAAAAGTCGATAAAAAATACTGACAACAAAATCGATAAAAATTTCGATAGCAATTCCGATAAAAATATCGATTATTATATTGGTAAGTTCGGAAAATATCTAATTCAAAATCTATAACAATATCGATAACAAAATCTATAATAATATCGATAGCAAAATCGATAGAAATATCGAATATTATATCGATAAGTTCTAAAAGTCTTTACTTTAATTTTTTGTCATCTTTTTCTTTATATTCATCTTTGTTTTTACTTTTATGTTTATCATTTTCTTCATCTACATATTGCCCTTCACCTTTGCCCTTATATAAGTAAAGTGTTTAGGTTTACCTTGATCTTCATTTTTGGCTTTATCTTTACACATCTTTGTTTTTGTTTTTATTTTTAGCTATTCCATTATCCTTTTCTTTATCTACGTACGGAGTCACCTTTACTTGCATTCTTGTATTGGTCTTTTTCTAAGTGTTATTCTTTAACCTTTTATTAGTAAGTTTTTGTTATTTTCATACCATTTGCATACACTCAAGAAGCACTTGTTTCAACCCCAACTATTTCCGTTGTAGCATTTCCGCGTGCAATTTCCGTTGAATTTGCCATTTTACTCCCGACCAACCAACCGCCGCTAAAGAAGTTTCTCTTCAAAATCGTTGAATTTGAATAAGTGGGCGCTTTCTCTACTTTAAGATTCGCAAGCAGCTGATGCCACATAGTACAAGTATGCATTAATTCTGGAAATTGAGGATCCCAGTCTTCATAACCTTAATTTGTATAGCACGTTCTTCATAATCGCTTAATGCTTTTTACACTTTCATTCTTCCTTTTTAGCTAATATGCTGTGTCAGAGTAATATGTTGTCAATTTGTTTTTCTTCCCCACAGGCACTCGAGCAAACTAACTGGCATACACATGTATGTATGTATGTATGTATTGAGTATACATTGTAATACATGCATACATACATATGTTCGCATGTACATACTTATTTCGACATTGAAAATTTTTAGTATAAAAATAATTCAGCATTTTCCATATTCTACACCCACCGCAGCAAAATTGTCGTGAACGGCGAGCACTTCCGCCGGATCTGTACTTGCATGAAAACAAACATATGCGCTTATGTACCAACATACATATTTTTCTATATTTTCCACTTCCAAATACTGAGTGCTTCTATAGCAAAATTTTCTATTTGTTTTGAAATTATTTCGTACGTATTTGCAGACATACATATGTGGAAAATTAAGAGAAAGAAAACGAAACTGCTTCCAAGCTTAAGTTGAAACGACAGTTGCGAAAGATGCATGAAATGATGGATGAAGTGGAAAAAAACAGAAAGAAATGAACAAATGCATTACGTTGCTGATTCTTTCACTTGCTAATGTATAAGTAAGTATTTTTGATGTGCATTAGTGTGCATTCTTATGTAGTAGCTTCAAATATTTGGATTCGTAACATATTTCCGCATGTCGGGTACTCTCTAACAAGAGTTTTCACATCATTTTTCAACAACTTCTGGTACATTTAGCAAATACTTACACTGAAATTTACTTCAACTTTTTACTTTCGCGATACATCAAAAATATTTTATCAGACTATTGAGTTATTGCTCGACTTGCTAACTTTATGTTAAGTGCGAAAACTTTTGACAATATCGAAAAGAAAATGCATATGTGGCTTTAGAAAGTTTTACAAATTGAGTGGCCTGGGTGGTGGATATTGTTAATCTCACAACATAAATCTTATATATATATAGGCAAACATGTTTTGTTTACACCCATTTTACGGCTAAACTATACTTCTAAGGTATATTAGGTCATGTCATGTCATGTTGTGTTGTGTTGTGTTGTGTTGTGTTGTGTTGTGTTGTGTTGTGTTGTGTTGTGTTGTGTTGTGTTGTGTTGTGTTGTGTTGTGTTGTGTTGTGTTGTGTTGTGTTGTGTTGTGTTGTGTTGTGTTGTGTTGTGTTGTGTTGTGTTGTGTTGTGTTAGGAAACTTCACAAGCCCAATATGCGGTAGGTATATCGGGATCAAGTTTGAATGAACAGTGGTTTGAGTTTTAAAAACAGGGGTTATGCGTGCTACCCGGGGTAACCCCACAAACTTCTGCAGCTTGATCTCCTTCAACCAATTAATAAAAAAGCATTTCGCGATGCAGAGAGAGATCGATTTCAAAGAGGAACACGCCAGTTTGTTGAGATAGCAATATCGACCTACCATAGTGGGTTTCGATGTTTTATCTCCAAATATTACTGACAATTACAAATATTTCCATAAGTCACCCTCTTAGATTCAGGGCAACATGGCTTTTACCCACCTGCAGCCACCCGAAGCCACCCAGTCATAGCTGAGGGAAATATTCACCCAGTTTGTGAAGGTGGCGTCGAAGATGGGACTGCTATAAAAGGTTGCCCTCAACAGAGAAATGAAGATTATCCGCTTTACCTTCGATGCAAACACCAAATTCTGAGCCTGTGTTGTTTTTGTAGCTATCAGTGAATATTCTACAGTGTAACGAGCTTAGTACTGGGACAAAGTATTACTTCAGTGAAAGCAATAGTGGCGTTCTATTTGTGGCATTGAAAAGACATTAACGTCTATGATATCAGCACCCATAGCATTTAAACGTACAAGTGGAATTAAGCGCCTAACGGAGGGTAAAGACATTGGGTTTTTATATGAAAAGTGTTTCACGTGGTCACGATTCTGATAAGAGAGGGAGAGGGAGGCCTCCTCTGTGATAAAAAAAACACACCAAGTGTAAAATTACTTGGTTTCACTTGACATTTCCAATTGGCGTGCAGCCAAACTCGCTCAGATGGCTGTAGCATCAAACAAGAAGAAAAATATTTTGAAATTACTAATTTTGGGTAGAGATTTGCAGAATCCCAGTGCTGGTTACTAAATGCTTAACCTTTCGTCCTGAAAGTTGTAATTCAAACTGTAGGCTTAAGTAACTTACTCATAGTTGGATTTCTATGAGCATACTGCGAATAAGTTGTGTCAGTTATTCAACAATATTTTAATCAACTTAAATGTGACATAATCGTTGTTCTTTTACGTTTATATGAAATCTTATTCCGAAGAAGAGTATTAGCGCAAAAAACTCTTACTGCATCGCCATTTTGAGCTTCTTAATATACAAGTCATTTTCGTACTTGACTGCTATTTAATTTTGCTCTTATTTGCTGCGAAAAAATATTTATGTTTTAGTTTTTTGAATATCCCGATTAAAATTATTTCTATCGTCTGGTAAAACTAATCAATCAATTTGCTCATTCAAATACAGTTTTGATTGCTTGAATAGCCTATGACATTCTCAATCACTAAAGCCAAAAAAAAAAAATAATACAACAACTACAAACTCAAGCATACACAGTAATTGGGAATCAGCGACGATTAAAAAGCAATTAAACACAAACAACCAATCCGATGAAAGACAAAGTGAATTTCACACAGAATCCATTTAACAAGCAAGTAGAAAAAAACCCGATTTAACACGTCCGAAGTTGACAGCGTCAATTAAGCTGGTGCCAAGAAGATGGGCCGCAACGAAAATTGGTATTTCAAGTGGTTTGCTAAACGAACCATTTGGAGGAAAGCCAGCAAAAAGTGCAAAAAATAGCAAACGAGAAAAAAGAAGAAAGTAGAAAGCAGACGTGTTGCTAAGATGGATAGTTCACAGATAGTAGAAATCGTAAAACTATGCGAAAGCTAGCAAAGAAAACTTGCAGCACATATGTCACATATTAAAGCAAATAGGACGCAAAGATTGATGTGTAAAGTATTAGAAAAAGGAACATTACTCACTGTTTTTATTATTTCAAATAAAGCAAAATTTTATTTGACCGCAAATATCCAACACAAAAACGCCAATAACTACATTTTTCCATTGCGGCAACTTCGATATACTTATGGTAAAAAAAAAAAATAAGTGTTATAGAGCTGATAATATTTATTGAATGCATTAGAATGTCATTTCCAGTGATTGCACGCAATTTGTCACTTGCAAGATGAGACTGCTGCGCTTGTTTCAAGAAAATGACAAACGAACAAATGAACTGTTAAAATGATGGACGACGACCATTCAAACGCTTAGTCAATAGTCAATAAATATGGCCTAAGTCGGTCAACAGCTTCAAGAAACACTTTTTTGTGTATCGTTATTTATGTAGCTGAGTTGATTACATTAAATAGTCTGGCGGCGTTCAAATAACTTTGCTAAACTATTTGAGTTCGGCATACACACACGCACACATATATGCCTGGCAATCATTTAACCTACCACAAATTAAAGCAATCAAATAAATACGCAGACAAGTGAAATTGATAGGGTAGCACTGTCTGCGGTTGTGCTTTTCGTGAGACTCTTTTCTTGTGTGGTGAACATAATGGGCGAATAATTTAAGAATTATTTTTTTATACAAATTGTTGAAAATATTTGTTTTGACTTAAGACAAGTTTTTGGCTTTGGCATTAGGGTCAGGTGTTTTGACATAACCTCATAGCACAAAGCACTTACTAGGAGTGACTTTTATTGAGAGAGCTTTTATATATATTAGTTAAAAACTTTTGGCTCACAGTCGTTTTATAACAGCTTGATTAAGACAATTCCTCATTAAGCGTTCAAGTCGAGTGAGACCTTTACATCGCTTTTCGTCAGCTTTTGGCCAGATTTCTCTGATTTCGATTAGTCTAGTCGTTATTCTGTGCTTGCAGGGGGTTATTGCGACTCTCACGCCCTGAGTAGAATTTAGCACAGATATTTCCGTCCTTTTTCTTGCACACCATGCAGGAATTTCCACTGTGCCAATGACACAACAACAGCATAAGCTTAATATTTAGGAGCTTCATTTTCAATTAATGAATGATTTTCCCTCACAACAGTTGTTACTATGGTGTGTAAAGGTACACTCAAATAGTTATCTGCATCCATTTAGAGTATCAAATTAAAGTATGACAACTGTCCTCAAAATGGTATCCATTGCGTCGCCATGAGATAATATGTAGTCTGTTGAAAGTAATGAAAGGTTACACTCCGAACGATGCACAGTGTAGGATTTGGGAGTGTCGATGAACAAAATCGTAAATCTCTTGATAGGAATAAGATAAAAATATGGAAAAATATGGGTTCGAAAATATTTCATTGAAAAATTAACTTTCGAAAAAAATAAATATTTTGCTGGCCAGCTGCAACAAAAAAACATTGGTTTTTGGTTTTATGGACTTTTCTTGTAGATTTTACACCGACGAATACAAACTTTTTGTCAAAAGTTGACTTAAAAGTCTTTTAGATGCTCAATTTTAAAAATGAAAAGTGCATCTAAAATTTCAACTTTTTAATCAGCTTTTTCAGAATTTTTTTAAGTAAGCAGTTTTATAGCCCTTAAAATTCTAGTGAAACAAAAAGAAAGTTTCATTTGCTAAAAAATCGCGTTTCTTTTTTATAATTTTTTTTTCTGACTATATTACGCATTTCTTTCGTTACAAAAAAATTCTCGAATATACTTACTTGGTGTGGAGGAAAATGCATTCAAAAAACATTGCCAAAAACCAGCAAAATTTTTTATCAACTTAATGCACTTTATTAGACTTGGCTACAAAACAGCACACACAAAAAATTCGGGAAAATATAATTAAAAAGTTGAAAATTTAGATGCACTTTGCAATCGAAAAATGAGCACCAAAAAAAAATTTAAGTCAACTTTTGAAAACGAATTTGAATTTAGTGGTTGAAAACCTACCAGAAAAGTCCATAAAACCAAATATCAACATTTTTTTTAAAGGTAGCCAGCAAAGTACTCTTTTTTCGAAAGTTAATTTTTCAACGAAATTTTTCGATGGTTGAGTATAATGGTTATATATAATGGCACTATTGTTCCCTTATAGACGATTATATCACCTTTCGAATCCAGATTTTTTCAAATTTTTATCTTATTCCATCAAGAGATTTTGGAATTTGTCCATCGACACTCCCAAACAACATCTAAATTTAATCTAACTGTTTTTTTTCATTAAAGGCAAAAAATGCATGCTGTAGTTCCTTTATAAGGTCATTGACCAAAGTTTAAGCATGTTTGTCTCTAATGTAAATTAATCTGCAATTGCCTTTCATAAAAGTATATGTAGTGTGCTCAATGATTCGAGTCTTTACCGCAAACAGCATAGTGTGCATAAAAGGCCATTGTAGATATGTACAAACAATTGTTTGTAGAATTGAATAAATATTTTCTCGATTACGTTAATGCCCTACAGTCAATAGCATCTTACTTATCACAAAAGGAGCTACTATTTATTGCTGTCTTTTGCTATATTGCGAGAAAAATTCCATCAGAGGCAATATTGAAACTTCTGCCATTTTATTAATTTTCTCCATATGCATAAATAAATTTAATAGAGCACTGGAAACATTTTATTTTCTTTTGAATTGTGAGCTTTATTACACTTTTATATTTTTGTTCTTCGATTTATGCTAATAAATAAGTGCTACGACGTAAGCGTAGAGTAGACGTGCAGTTAGTGCACTCACATAAATGAATAATTTCAGGTAGAATAAATATTTAATGATTGCTGTATGTGGGTGTCAAATTGCTATAATATCAGTATCGATAACTGCAATTTACGTGGATTAAACCCTATTCTGTGATCCATTACGGGCTAAATAGTCGCGTTTTTAAGTGTTACTTCCAGGCACACGGACTCAGAGCAACTTTTGCTTAGAAAATTAAGCTTTTCTATATTTTTTATGTGGCTTTTTTCTTTTCTGCATATTCGTATATAAGACTTTAGAAATAGACATTTACTCTATTCACGAGAAATTCTTAATTTAGGGTAGCACTTCTGAGATTCTTAGAAGCTCTGAATCATGAATTATGAAAAAGACTAGTGAACCCGCATGGCGTTAAAACGCCGACATTGAAATTAAATTTGTATACAGGTGGCAACCTTATTCAGAAAGCTAAAAAAATATTCCAAATATTTCATGTAAATCCGTTTAGTCCCTTCTGAGTAAAGGTAACTCTCGTATGGAGTCGGTAGTTTATTTAATCAAATCACCTCTCACCGCAAAAAAGATTCTAACTTCAAAAAATAAAATCATTTTACACATCTATCGGCCCAGTGCTTTAATTTGACATCTCATTTTTGAAATTCGAAGCATCGATGATCTCCACAAAAAATGCGGTTTTTTAAATCTCTTACGTTTTTCACTCATATTTCAATATTTAACTCGTGTATAAGTTAGATGGACTTTTCAGACAGGTGGCAATTCTCTTTAAAAGTATTTTCATCTCAAATCTTTTTAAATCTCTTTTGTCTGGCATTGTGATATGTATTTCAATTAAGTGATGAACTTAGTTAAAATAGATTTATTAAACACGTGGCAACTATCCTTAACACAGTTCACAAATAAATCCTTTTCAAACCCATCTCGCTTCGTACCCAAACTTTTAATAATTCATTAAGCTTATTCAATAATTTGAATCTAACTTTTTCAAGAGGTGGCAACCCTCTTCAAACGCCTCAAAAAGTTATATCCTATGCGACTCCTAAAACAGGTGGCAACCATTTCCAAAATATTTTCAACTACCTTCTCCTTAAACCTGTTTTGTCTAACAACCATTGGGTATTTCAATTACCTTAATTCAAATTGAAATTTATTTTTTAAACAGGTGGCAACCGTAATACATTTACACAGTTTAGCACCAAAGCCTTTTCAAAACCATTTCGATTGATGCCCATATAGGAATAAGCAAAACTAAAATTTTCTTAAAATGGAATTCAATCGAACCAGTAGTTGAGTTGAGCTGATCTACTCTTTTACCAGATTGCCAGGCCACTTACTCACTTTGGTGAATAACACTAGTGTATTGCATTATATTTGGCTGGAGTAGAACTATGAGAAACTATGTCTCACATCATTTCGTGATACCAAGATACTGTCAGTGCCGCACAGTGGGAGATTCCCATATATTTTTTCGAAAAAAATGGATAAAATTCAAGAAAATGCGAAAACATGAGCGTTCTCGGTTTACTTTAAAGTCAACGTGGCCCCGAAATTTTTTTCCGTGTTTAAATAAGATAATAAGTCGACATCCAAAATATTGGCGTAATTGGTTTATTTTAACGCATACAAACCTAACCTTGAAAAGGCCTTTAATCAAATCAGTTTTAATTTCAATTTTTTTTTCAAACATTAAAGTTTTTCGAATCTTTTGAAAAAAAAAATATATTTTTTGTCTACCTAATTTTTCGGCACCTTTTTTCCTTTCAAGACTATTCACTATTTGTTTTGTTTTGTTTTTTTTTTTGCGTCGTTCCGTATGCCAACTTCATAGGATCCTTGGATCCTTGATCAAAATTGCGAAAGAGAGAGCTTTTCTTCCTTCCAGAGCGAGCGCATCAGAATATCAATCAAGCCCACATACATAGAATCCAAACCATTACCAATGAACTGGAAAGACAAGGCACTTCTGAGGAGTTGTCACCATTCTAAGGGAAAGAAATTCAAGCAAACAAATGAACTTCCAATCAACTCAGCGAGCACTGGGGAAACTTTTAGAACAGAAGTCTGGCTCTTAGATATTTTAACACCATTTTTTTCGCACTAATTCTTATTCAGCTTTCTTACCTTTTTAGTTTACGTGAGCTTAAGGTTTAAAGACCGTGGATCGCACTTCTTTTCCACTCCTAATAAGGTTTCGGGAAGAGATATTAGCCACTTGTGGAACTTTATTGCAGCCACGCAGCATTTTTCTAACACAAGAACCATTGGAACCTTTTGCCTTCTATTTGACTTTTCTCCCAATACTTAAATACTATTACAGAGGAAACTTTTTAATTTACTAGTTTCTATACATAAATCATAGGCAGCTCAACTTATTCAATTCCTATTTCTTTCTTCCTAACCCTGTAGGTCATTCTTGCAATATTTAACAACGGAAAAAAGTTCCTTAAATTTTTACAAAAGAAACCTTCATACACATATCAAATTTGTACAATCATACAAATGTACATACATATATATGTGTGTGCGTATATTTTCCCGAAATATTTAATTTCCCACAGTACTTACATATATGGCATCGGCTTCACTCAATAAAATGGTCACTTAACTGCTTGAAAGCATTCCATTTATTTAATTTTTTTTAGTGTTTTTTTTTTGTGATGCGTCTCGCATGTTTTTCTCGTCGTTCACATTTGCAGACATTTATTTGTCATTTTGGCAATGTATTGTGCAGATATAATTTTCATGTCGCAAAAATGTGGCCATAAAGTGGAAAAAAAATTCAGCAAGGAATTGATTTTTGTGCTCTCTTTTTCCCAGCCGAAAATAGGGACTGTGGCAAATTTAATGAAATGAATTAATGGAAGATTTAAAACGAGCGTGTGCACACGTGTTTACATACATACGAGTATATAAAAGCAAAAAAATTACACCGAACTTACCTACATAAATACATATGTATATATGTATAAGGTTGGCTAAGCGCCCTGGCGACGAGGCTTTGTGCACTCCATTGCCAATCAGTCACTGTCCCCAATTCGTCATATGTATAACAAAAATTCTGCCAAACCCTGCAAAAAATGGGACTAATCCGGGTTGACTCCGGGAGCAATCGCAAAGGAGCATGCGACTAATACCACTTTTGATCTCTTTATATGGAATGAACTGATCGCTTTTGTTCGAGCATGTCCTATGAAGAGACCAATTGTTCACCTTTATACCCGAAAGGGTATAAAAAGCGACTAGTCACTTTTAAAAAATAAAAATAAAAATTTGCGCCAGCTGAGATTCGAACCGGGTTGCTCAGTTTTGTTAGGCGAATACTCTATCTGTGTGCCAACGCCGCACATGAAATTTCATTGACTAAGTGCGTACATATCATTAAATCGTTAATAGTACCCGTTAGAGATGAGTTGGGGACTAATTGACCTCCATTAGTACCCGTATGAGACTAGTTGCGACTAATTAATCCCCAATTGTACCCGATTGAGAGTAATCTCGGAATACTCTCTTTAGAGATTAGTCCCACAATTTTTTACAGGGAAGTAAATGAGCGCACACATACATACATACATCCTTACTTTCACAAATGAACACCTGCCTACTTAAAGTGGCGGTCAAAAATGGATAAATGGTGTTTCGTTTTTTATTTTTACAATATTTTTCAAACTAAATTTTTTTTTTTATTATAAAAATATGGTTCATGCTTTAACAAAAACTATATAAATCACACTTTCAAACTTCATGCAGAACTTAGAAAAACTCCACAAATTTTTACCTAAATTACGAGCTTTTAAACCAGAATTTTTAGAAATTTGGGTACGTAGTTAACAAGCTTACAACATGCTAGTAAAATAAGTGCAAGTTTTGAGTGGCTAAAAAATCGCAATGATTTTAAATATTTTTTTTTTGCTGACGCTTTTTACGGGATTTTCATATAAATTGCGAAATTTGGGAGAACTGGCGTTGACTTTTTTATCTTGTTTTTTTTTGCAAACGGTCTTGCGCTTATTCTTCCATAAGAAATTCATGTTTACATGGAAAAAAGTGCAAAATGCTGTTAACAAAACAAAAAAAAAATATTAGAAATCAATGCGATTTTTTTCGCCGCTCAAAACTTGCACTTATTTTATTAAAATTTTATAAGCTTGTCAACTGCATATCCAAAAAAATTCTAAATGCATAACCAAAAAAATTCCAAAAATTCTGTATAAAAATTTCGAAATTTAGAAATAATTTTGTGGAATTTTTCTAAGTTCTGTATAAAGTTTGAAAGTGTGATTTATACAGCAAAAATCAAAAAAACAAACAAAATATCAAGAAAAAAGAATTTCTTGAAAAACATTCTAAATATTAAACAAAAAACCATTCATCCATTTTTACCCGCCACTGTAAGTAGGCAGTGTTTGTTAAAGCAAGAACCACAGTTTTATAAACAAAAATATCAAACAAATTTTAGCTTGAAAAACATTGTAAATATTAGAAACGAAACACCATTCTTCTATTTTTGACCGCCACTGTACATACGTATGTACACAGAAAACTTGCGCGACCGACTCACATGTGCCCTCTTCAAGCACTCGTCACACGTGTGTGTCGCGTAAATTTATCTCGGCAGCAGGAAGTCGCTCATACGCCCCAGCGACTCTAACTTTGCTACTGAGAATGGCTTCGATGAAGAAACTTTTTGTATAGCTGAATTTGTAAGCATTTATTTGTCGTTTTTTTTTCTTGGCAATGAAACTTCATCGCAGCCCATGTGGCTGAGTGGTTAGAGGTACGTACTACCACTCCGTAGGATTTGGGTTCGGTTGTTGGTCCGAGCAACAACTAAATTATAAATAGTTTGGTCTAACAACGGTCGTCCCTTGGCAGACAATCGCAAACCTCCGATTGTATTTTCGCTTTCCAAAAATCTTCTTTCATAAAGTCATTTATCGCCCGGAGACGACGCACAGTGGTACAGTCGCATACATTTTTTTTGGAAAAATTTACCAAATACTTTGCAAAAATGTAAGCGCCAAAATACTTCTGTGCGTAGATATCGGAACTTTAGGTAGTTTCTATGCCACCATTCCATTTTTGTACATACATACATATTTAGTTAGTGAAGAAAGTAAAAAAGATAAATAATATTAAAAACATCAAAATGTTTATTGAACTTCAATCGTAAGTTGGGAGTTTATAGAAGGCGTCCGGATGCCAGCATAGGCCACAGGCCACAGGCGATAGTCGATTTTCGTTACATCCACGCACAGCGGGCGGCACAAATCTTGTTAACGCTAACAATAACATCACACATTTGTGGAATTTGATTTTCTTTTGTTCACTTAGGGCAGCGTGGAATGCTTGTGCTTGCTCGAAATAAAAAAAGGTTCGCATGTCCTTAAAGTAATGCACATACATACATATCCACATATAAATGTTATTATCTCGCAATTCACTTTGTCATGTGTGATGGTGCCATTTTATTAGATTAAAGCAATTTGTTGCGTTTTAATGCGACCTAAAACGTTTTTATTTTTTATTTTTTGCAAATAATCAAAGTCATAACGCATGGAAGATATCTTACTGAACTATAACCACTTACATACATACTCCCTTCTCTCGGAAGAAAAAAAAAAACGCTAAAGCATTCTTCTTGCTTTTATTTCAATCAATGGAGTTCCAGAAATAAGTACAATAAACAAAAAGTCATGTCTTTGAACAACTTTATCCTTAAAACGTTTGTCATCTCAAAAAAATTATAATGGTTTTATTTAATAACTTAGGGAAGTTTTCAAAGAGACTATTCATATTAGAGGGGATGGACGTTGGCATCAAATACAACATATCTATGAAGGGTGAAGAGTGTGCCACCAAAATTTAAAAAATGGCAGCATGCAGAATAACTGTCGCAGCTATTTTGCATTTTTTGAATTTTTACGATTTTTTTTTTCAATTTAATGATTAAGGTTACTTCAAAATGTTACAATTAAATGGTGAAAATGTTCTTCTTGTCAAACAAAACGAATCTAATGTAATAAATCTAGTATGCTACCAAATAAAAAAAAAATTACTTTGATTAAAAGAATTACTAAATATGAGTTGAGAAACTAAAATTCCATTTTTACAATTTTTATTGACACACTCGAAATTCATTCTAAAATTGTTATATATGTACAAGAAAAAAGTACTATATATATATATATATATGCATAAGGAAAACTTTATAAATATCTTCTACGCCAATATTTATTTAATCTTATTACATTAAACGAGCAATTTTTATATATAAATATATGCATATATCCACAGGATTCTCAGAAACGGCTCTAACGATTTTCATAAAATTTTTAAGGGCCCGTATAAGGTTGCCACCTAATCGAAATTGATTACAAATTCATTAAAACATTATAATATGGGTATCAAATGGACGGTATTTTAAAAAACCCTAATTCAAGAATGTGTTTAATAGGGTTGCCACTTATTTTGAATCGCATATTTGTTTAATATTTTGTTTAGAAAAAAAAGTAAAATATTACTATTCATGGGTACCAAGAGAAGGTTCTTAAACAATACTTTCCCTATAAACTAAGTGTTATCGCTTAGGATATTATTGTAAGGTTGCCACTTATTTTCGATTCTACACAATTCATCTAAAACATCGCAATATGGATATCAAATGACCGGTATTGGTGAGAACTTTGGTCTAAAAAAAATATTTGCGGCCAGGGTTGCCACGCTTCTATGCAATACAAATTTTTATTTTTTTTATTTCAAACAGCATTTTGTTGTATGTATACACAGCACATATACGCACAAGATATGTACTATTCATTCCAGCTTATTTCTACATAGGGTTGCCACCAAAATTTTAAAGTAATAAATTTACTTACTTTATAGATATCAAAATCCAAATCCTTTCTAAATTTATTTCCAACGAATTTTTTTAAAGCTATCCAAGTGACCAGTATTTCATACTCAAATCTTGAAAACCTTAAAAAGTATACGCACTTTAGCTTCAAACTTTTTTCAGAAATGCATTCTTTGAAGGATTTGCTATCACTCTGCTAACAATTTTATGATATCTGCCATTCCGATATTGGAATCCTTTGTCAATGATACAATGAAGGCATCTTCATATTTCCCACTTCCTTTTATTAGGAGGAGAAATATTAATTATGGAAGTGATCGTTGAAATGCAATACATAGCCACGTTTCTTTGCTTTTTGGTCACTTTTATGCTGACGGTATTGTACAACTGAAAAGAATTGCCAAAAATCAATGGCACATTATTTTACTAAAACCTAATAGGCTACAAAATTTAATACCAATATTTTTTTCTAAAAATTCTGACTCCAAAGGTTTGAAATTTTGATGGATTTTTCGCATACATATATATTATTCCACCTTCTAAATGCATTGTACTCATTGGCGTCTGATCCAAATTGAGAGTTATTTGAACTCAATCAGCTTTCATTTAAAAATACTTACATACATAAACCCTTTGGAGGAATGCAACACTCATGACCTCAACTTTGTTACTTTCCTTTATTTTCTTTTTTGTATACGTACCGAAAATAAAATTTTTTTTTTAACTTCTTAAAATCGTTACCTTTAATTCCTTTTTCATGAATTCCTTTTTCATAAATTTCTTTTACTACTATTTCACTACTTGCTCAAAAAGTTAAAGCCACCTCAAACAAAAGTAAGTTACGTATTTCTTTGCATTTCAACAAACTCTTTCTTATGCAAGTTTTTTTTATGCTAAAAGCAACAGTTTTACTATAAAACTTTAGGTTTCATACTTTGCCCACACTGTAGAGGCAATATTTTATAAGTATTTAGTAAAGACTTAACTGAGAAATTATTTTCATTCCCCATGTTTGATTTTACTCCATTTTTCTACTATGCTGCTTTTAAGGATGAAGTACATAAATATATATTTATTTTTCTCTACATTAATTGAAATATTTTTGAACGCACTAATATCAGCATAGCTCCGCTCAGCTTGCGTTTTTCGCTGAGTTCGCAAATGAGAAACAGCTGCTCCCTACAAGTTAATGTTGCTTTGATGCATGAATGGAAGATGAAATAGTGTATGTACATATAAAAATGTGTGCATAAAGATTAAGGGCGTTTCAAACTTTGAAATATGCCTAATTGGAAAAAAGTAAAATATTTCAACATACAATCGATAGGTATGGCATTTAAAAAGGTGTCATTTTGTCCTTAAACGTCCCTATTTTACAATCAATTAAAGTTTTGCTAATTTTGTCTCAAGCTGATTTAAATTATTTGAAAAATCTGGCATCAAACTATATTTATTATTCATCATATTTGTAGAATGCCATAATAAAATTTAATGGCGCATATTTTTGTGGAACATTTTAACGCACAAGTTCTCAGCCGTGTGGGTCGTTTTGACCCTTTTTTGGGTAAAATTGAATTGTTGACTTTCTTTTTAACCTTCCAAATAAAAATGGCCTCGCAACAGAAAATAACGGTTTACATATTTTTTCACCCCCATAAATATGATTATCAAGCGAAATAGCTTGACAAGCAGAAAACAGTGCAGTTTATAAAAGAAATCCTAAACGTCATCCCAAACAAAATGGCGGATCATGTAGTGTAGACAGTGAATATGTTTACACTAAGTTGACGAATCTAAGTTTACAAAGTTTTTTGTGTTGATTGGATGCCTATGGTCCGACATTACTGGGAATCGAAACACTTTCGGTAGGAAAGAGTACCCGTAAAAACGCAGGCAACAGGTACCTAGGTACCTAGGTGTAACATAGCTCGCTGCTGGCGCCAAAATGTAGCGCCAAAAAGTATGTTTTAAATCATTTCACAAAATTTTCATTTTCCAGGAAAATCTAAATCAGCTTCGAAATACGTACGTACCCTGCAGGAAATGGGACTAGTTTGTAGCTAACTACACTGTGAGACAAATGGTAGGGGTCAGTGATCGGGAAGTTTTAAAAAAATTTAATATTTTAGGCAAAAAATATTTTTTTTCTTCATACATTTATTTTTACCGGCAAAACTGTTGATTATATAGAAAAACGTTATATGAACAGATTAAAGGAATGGTAATTTTGTAAGGTGACAATTTCCCCTATATAATAGTTATATATATATCTCGATTCCTAGACGTGACCCAGCGAAACGCCGGGACACGTATAACTTGTTTTTGACCGATATAACATTTCCCGTTGGTTTCATCCCATCCCGATTTTCATAGTGCATAATAGTCGCATAGTGCTATTACCTAACTAGCAGTATAATAGTGGTAACTATTTATTAACTATTTTCTTTGGCCGCAACTAACTACTTTTGAAGGGTGATGGCCGTAGATGTCAACTAACTTGTAATTAACTACCTTTGGCTATAAACTATCAATAAAATTTTTTTGTTTAATTTTTTTTATTTTTTAATTACTTACTTAGCATTACATATCTGCTTATTTTACATTTTCTTTTGTAGGTGGTCTCATATTTGTTAAATTTACTAAAATCAATTGATAATTTTTTCTGCAGGGTATGCATATAGGGGGCGCCTATTACAAATATCTATGTTAAAAAATACGATATACGAATGCCACTGAATGATATTCTCTTTGAATTTTAACTCGAATTCATGCATACTCGTATTTGTGTTTCAATATTCATATACATATGCATTTACTTATATGCATTTATGTATGTATGCATATGTAGGCAGCTTGGAAACTTCTAGTACTTCACCTACTCGAAGGCGCTCACAGTCTAACGAATAATTTTTTATTTTTGGTTTATGTTAAATATGATTATAGTTTTCTGGTTTTTCTACTAGACTATAAACTAACTGTGCATACATGTATGTAGACCTAAGGTACATACTTATTAATGTATGTATATATTTTCTCTACCTGTTGGTTGCTAAGCTTGTAACGCAAGCCGAAGTAAAAGTGCATAAAAAGCATAATGCAAAAAGTGAATGAATTCCAAAAAAATCTTACAAAAATAATAAAAGTGTAATCAAATTGAGAGCTTAAAACAGCTTTTGAGAGTTTTTCAGTTTCAACTGTAGCAAAGTTATTACGAAGGAAATCAAAAGTGAGAAGCAAGTTGTGAAATTTAACCCTTGCGCGGAACCATAGGTAGAGCTGTACCTTTAACCAATTTTAAGCGTTAAAAAAGTGTGTTTTATCATTACAGTAGAGCATTGATATTTCATATTAGCCTTAAGCAACATTTTTTAATGTATTTCGATTATTACCAGGTTCTTCAGATTTTTAGAAAGTAGACTTTTGTCATGATTTGTAAAGGCATAACATAGAACGGATTCCTGGGTACAAATCGAACTATTCTTCTATTTTTACTTCTATGGAAAATAAAAATTCGCGATGAGCTACTTTTGACAGGCACCTTTTTTAACTGTCACGAAAATATTTCACAAGGGATTTGACAAAAAAAGTAGATTTTAATCAAGACTTACCGTTGATTTTTAGAAATTTGATTTGCCTACAGTATTGAGCATTTTCCGTCAATTCGACAATTTTTTTTGTAAAAGAAAAAAAAATTAAAAAAAATCAACGGTTTTTGTAGGCTCTTCCAACTGGCACTTTATAAAAAACTACATTCCCAAGCAGTTTATAAAAATTATGCCTAAAAAACTAATGCGCATATGTTGCTACATTTGTGCCTAGATTGCTATTATAGTGCAGTTTTCGGGTTTCCGCACAAGGGTTAAAGCTCAGCTAGTGTTAAAATGCTTGAGTGGTTTGTGAAACGTTTGAAACGTTCAGCACTATTTACATATATAAAGTTCTAAAACTTTTTTAATAATATTTTTTAGTTACAAGTACAAGTCTAAGAGAATAATAAACAAGTATCTGTATAAATGTATATATGGCGTTTTTAGTTAGTTCTTGGAATTCAACAAAATTTTCATTCATATGCACGTACATATTTATTTCTATTGCAGCTGGCAAAGAAGCCAATCAAAAACATATAAAAAGGAGAATACGTAAAGTACAGTCAACAACATACATACATACATACATATGTATCAAGCATGCAACCATATCGGTATGTTATCTAATAAAATTCCCAACATCTAGCTCATGGAAATTTAATTTTTAAATCGCATTTCACTGGTATATGTACAAATCGGATAACGCTCGGAATTGCGACAATTAAATGGCCGAGGTCATATAAATAAACTTATAGAATATACATACATATTTTGGGCAGAAAATATAACTACATACATATGTGCAAACATACATATCCTTTGTAGACATGCTAAGCATTTCCTAACAAACTTGTGAAAATTGTCCCAAATAAAAACTCTTCAACAAATAATAACTCTTCAACAGCATGTCACTTAAATCCCAACTTTGAAATATAGAAACAAATCAATTGTTTGTGTATTAAATGAAATTTGCTTTGACCGATTGAAAATACGAAAATTTTAAAAAGAGAAGAGACAAACACATATAGGCTGCGTTTCTTTATACATTCCGGATAAACCCATTTCACAACCAGAATGAACAGAATGCCATTGAAATATACGTTTACATATCATCAGGAACGTTCTAAAGAATAAGTAAACAAAAAAGTTTATTCCAAACGTTCAGAATGAATAAAGAAATACAGCCATAGAAACATAGATATGGGCAGTATAAATAAATATGTATGCAAATGTTTTTACGGAAAAAGCATCAGAAGACTTTGATTTTTCTCTTATTTTTTACTCGCAAAGACCTAATATCTGAGTTAAAAAATCCTCAGTATTCAGAGAATTTAGGCTCCAAGCCCATGCCCATTAAGTTGCTGGCGTGGGCGCCCATCGATGTACCTACTATGATACTGAGTGTATTGCAACATCCTTGTCATGGCCTCTTTCAGACAAGAAACATCACGAAGTAGGATATCAGCTCTGAGTGGACTCACGTTTTTGCAATGAATGCCTAAATCATTGAAAAGGCCTCAAACAAACTCAACTTTGAGCGGCGCAGGGGAAGCGAAACCTATACACACGACCGTTCCTCGTATAATATATAGGCGATATCAACTTCCCTGCCACAGGGATATCTGTTGCTTCTGTTCACGATGAGATTAGGCTGGTGGTGCCCGCTTCGTGGTAGACCCCGATATACGATGCCAAAAAAGTGCGAATTCGCCCTTGTATTTTTGGTAGAAGAGATATTTCAAATACTGTCTTGTTCACTCGTGTGGCCGAGCGCCTCAGAGGCTAATCCGTTAAATTACATGGCTGCAATCTGATCGAAAAAAAAGAAACCAAGTACGATCTGAGAACCTTACCTCGACCCGGACTACTATCTTGTCGTAGCTAAGACATGCGTACGGCTCTGTTAAGCAAATAATTTACGACTAACAGTACAAGAGAAGAATCGATTCGCCAGTTGGCTCTCATATCTACTCTCTGTCAGCACTCTTCCACAAACCGCCATATGCGAGCAAAGGAACCACATTTTCGGCTCATAAAGCAGCCGGTGAGCCCAAGGGGCGACGAGAAATGCCATGACACTGCAGAGAATAAAGTTGCCGCCTACAGTGGCCTCCTTGTCATCGGGCGTGTGAAACCGAAGAGGCAAGTTGGGCATATTTTTTGGTAATAAAAAGAGAGAGGTGGAAATACATCAGTGCAAAGTTCTTGAAATACTGGCCGAGAGGGAAGATCACCCGGAAATTGTATCAGACAGTTAGGCAACTTTCGGAGGATTTCCATACCCAGGGCGAATTCCTGCAAGAAACACCACGGCGACCTAGTACCCGATGGCCAGAAAATACTCAACTTATGGAGGGAATATGTATTTTTCATGCTGTTGATGGGTAGCAGAACTGAAACCAGTGGAAAATATGACCTCGAGCTTACAGTTGAGGACGACTAGGACTGTCTCCCACCGCCAAAGTGTGCCGGGCAAGTACAAATTACCAAAATTAGGAAAGCCCAAACACGAATTCAACCAGGGCAACTGACTCCTTTTCATAAGTTCCTATCCATACGCTATTCCCAGCAATGTTACTAAGTTTACAAGCTTTCATTTTATAAAACCAACATTCAAAAAAAAATCCACCTGCGAGTGAGTGTAAACACACAACAACATGCACTATGGAATTAGATTAACTACTAAACAACTAAATCAAATCACTCCCTAGATACTCGTTAGCACCATGAATTGCAGGCATCTTGCTAACAAACGATTCCATCAGCAGTATAGGGCGAGAATGCAATCTCATCAACGACAATTTTTCAATCATTACTCGTCATCGCGCAATCATTATCGGCGGCAACATCACAACACACTGGCGTACATATTTTTGCAATCAGCGACATTCAAACGGACCAAAACAAGTCAGCGCCATTAGCGACCCTTTTGGCTTTCACATCAAGACAATGTATGTATGTAGGCAATGTTTTGCTGACCCATTGCTATGCTAACAAAGTTAAGTTAAAACCATAATCAAATAAAAAATATGTCATCAAATGGTAAGCCATTTCTCGAGTGTTCGAGTGGTGTTCATGCTGAGCGGACGGACGTATGTATGTATGTATGCGAGTGCGCGCAGGATGGCATATAGCTGGATGTGGTTATTTGAATTACAGTTCTATTAGTTAGTGCAGTTATACATATATCGGCAGCGTTGTGCAAATGTTTTATGTTTGCTTAGAGGAATGTATATATGTACATATATGTATATGTATGACTATTGCTACATACTTATTGCATTGGCCATAATTAAGTTTGATGATGTTGATGTTGGTGGCTACATTTCAACATGGCTACATCCGTTCATATGGTTGGTTCCGCACGTGCTCTTCCGGTTATTTCGCATCCACTTCATTTCTGAACTGTCACACTCAATTTTCGCTGTAATTACTAGAGAAAACGCGCGCGCACAATGGAAGCGAATAATGAATGATGAAGAAGAAAAAAAAAAGCGCAACTCACTCACTCAGTTTTCAAACATAAATTTATGGGCGTGCGTAAGTGTGTGGGTGAGTGTGTGTAGGGATAACAGCAACAAAATGCACTTTACCTCTGACACTTTTGTTGTCAATATTTCGCTGCTACGTTACAAACATCCATATTTTTTTATACTACATACTTTGTTGGCAGCGATTTTGTTGCACAGAACTTTGTTGTTGCTCATTGTTGTTGTATGCTATTAAAGCGCTTTTGCTGCTAGTTATTTCTTTGCCCTGTAATTGTTTTAATATTGCTTTTTTTATTACAAAAAAAAAAAAAACACACACACACACATATTGCTGATTACTTGGCAGTTTAAGTGTACATCACATTTAATTAAAAATATTTACAGAGCGTAAGAGCATAATAAATGTTTATTCTGCACCAACGTAACACGAAAGAGGAGAGTTACACTTTAAAACAAAATTAATAGTGAGAGGAAAATAAAAATAATTTTAATTGAAAACAGTGCAAGCTTAAACAGAGAACTCAGAATTGCGAGTGCATATTTAAAAAAGTACTTAAGTTCTAGTTACACATTATTCTTAGAAGCCTAAATATGTAAGACTGAATCAATTCCGTTGTCGAAAGGAAAAGTAAATGTTTGATGCCACAGCATATGGAATGCATTAAACTCGAAATCCTGTCGAAAGGTTCTGTCGGTTCTAGAGGAGATTTCCACGCCCACGTATCTATCTACATGGAATAATCGGCAACTACTTGGAGGCAACAATACTACAATACAATATCCGCGTATTCGCCAAGGATCACAATGTTGCAGCAGGGTTCAGAACTAGGGCCACTACTCTGAAATAAAATTTATGATAGAGTTTTGTGACTCAGACGCCCGAAGGAAACCAATAGGTGGGTTTTGTAGACTATATTGCTTATGTGATTGTAGCTAAGAGTCTAAATCTAATCTCCTCCTTAGCCAGTGCCACTTTTACGCTTATACGTAGGCGAATGGCTGGACTCAATGGAACTTGCCTTAACTTGACACAGTCAGTAAATTTTTTTTAACCAACTTCAAAAAAATATTTCTATAACACCGTGGGACAAAAACAAAAAAATTTCAAAACACACGAGTTAGTAAAACTGCGTCTTTTAGTATGAATATGTATGTGTACATATGTTTATGTAGCTAATTATATGTGATGGTATAGGTTGGTGACTTTCAGGAAATTTTTTATCAGTGTTATTGAGTTTGGTTGTTTTAAAATAATTTTTCTTGATGAAGTTTTCCAAGATGTTAAGACCTGCATGACATTGTCACTAGTGCCATTGTCAGCTATATGTTGTTTAGGATTCACAGAAAGTGTGACGAGTTAGTGACGATGTCACCAGTGACTATTTTCTCTACTAGACAATAGAGTGGCATCTAACAAATACTACATTGGATATAGAAAAATAAATAAATGATGTAAGAACACGAGCTAGACAGAATGAAAAATGACATTGAAGAAAGCACAACGACGAAATTAGTTTGACAATAGATGAAGGAAACTTCTTCCAAAATAAACGATGTGCTCACCCTACCGGAAGAATACTTAATTCGCGCAAAGTAATTTTCACTGTTGAGCTTAGAAACGGAATTCTGTTATAATTTATCACAAAAGAAGTGCCACCATTTTAAACTTCAAAACTAGTTCGGCATGTTTGTACATACTTTCTACATCTAGCATAAAAAATGTCTCATACCCTATAATGCATGCATAATCCATCCACCTAAGCACACCCAGTGCTTAGAAAATTCAACAACGCTTCGAAAAATTAACTGCTTCTACATCACCTGACACAATCATAATTCATTCACTTGCACTATCCTAAGCGCCACACGCCAGCAATTTAACCGTTATATGAAGCGCTCAACACAGCAAAAAGCGTATGTTCAAATGTCATGCTGGGGAGGTTTTCCTAATGGCCAAATATATATATCTATATTAGACCGTACCAGAAAAAAAAGTTCGCCATACATCTTCGAATGTAAAGCATATTTGCAAGGCAATTTCGTTAGATCTTCGGCTTTACAGTCGAATCTTAAAGTATGTAGGTCGATGTTTTTGTCTCGAAAAGAAACTTTATTGTTATTATTCCAACGCTCACTGACCTCAAGTACCTCATTCTAATACTTACCCACCAGATCACGGTTCTTATCACCCTAATTTCAGAAAATTAACAGGGCTATACTGGCTAAGATAGTAGGAAGTCTTTCGTAAGACAAATGAAAGACAGTTAGCATGATAGTTCGAAAGACTTTTGTTATTCTAGCACAAAAGTCTTAGAAGAAAAAGCTCTCTCATTCACGACTCGTGAGCTATGTTGAGAGAAAGCACTTGTATGTCATTTAGCTCGCGTCGCTCCAGCAGTCGCAATGGCCGAAAAAGCAGAGCACAGGCGTGCCGTTCGAAAGATCCCGATTTCGAGTCTCGGGTGGCGAAACTTTTTTTATTTTTTTTTTAATTATTATTTTTTTCTTTTTAAGTAATTAAGCAGAAAAAAAGCTTATTTGAATTTTATTTACTTTTTAAAAATATGTTTTTATTTATTTATTTTCATTTTTTATTTAAATTTCTTTTATTTATTACTTTTGATTGTTTTAAAAAATAAAAATTTGCATGTATTTTTTAATTCAAACATCATAACGCTAAGACCTCCTCGTAAGCAGATCTTTCAATTAGTCTTTCAAAAGACAGTAAAGAGCTTTTAAGATAGTTGCCAGAATAGACAAATGTCTGCCGAAAGTAGGTGTCACCGAAAAATAAAGAAAGGTCCTAAAAATTTTTTTTTCGAAATTGCCATGCAAAATTTCTTTCGCCTCGAAGGCTTACGTTGAACTTTTTTTGCCTAAAAGATGGTACAGTCTAATATTCGAATATTTGTAGGTATGCACATAAGTTATATTACACATAAAGTGAACAAAATTAATTATCTTTGAAAAATTGTAGAAAAAGCAATTTCTTTCGAGCAGATACTCGAATCACTGACTTTTAAGCGAGTAAAAATCCTAGCTATAAATTATAAATATTTTACAATAACATGAGCAGACATGTGTGTTTGTTTAGATTTTCTAAGAAAGCCACAAAAACCAATTGCGTTCATTGACGTACGTACAGCGAAAATTCCTTAGAAATGAATTCCATGTGTGCAAGCAAGTTGTGGAATTTTCAGATAAGTTTGCCAAAAATAGATGTATTGACTAAAAAGTGTAGACAGGCTCATAAATAAGTACCTTAAACACATAAGTATGTGTGTACATATGTATGTATGTACTATATATGAGTTTATGCGCCCAAAAGTAACTTATCAAAAGCGTAATTTGTCTGCGTGTCAAAAATACACAAATAAGTAGCTTTCATACATCTAAGAACATATAAAGCTTATACTTGGTATTAGAAGGAAAATCAAGCAATGCGAATTTAAGGCATCTTAAAGCCTTAACGTAAACAGTTATGCTAATTTCGCTTTTATTCATTTCAACAGGATTAGAGTAACGTATACGCCGTGTTGCCGTGTTGTCATTTGATGCTCAAAGTCAACGGCAAACACTCGACGACGCGTCATTGTCTCGTCGTTCACTCAAGCCAAAGGCTGAAGCAAAATAAAAAAAAAAAAAAAACAAGATGTGGAGACCTTTACTCTGGCATAAATGGATAAAACTGCTAATAAATCGTCTGCAGTCGGTGTTTGTGTCAACAGCAGATGTCTTGATGCTTTGAAGGGCTACGCACTAAATATTTATTTGTGCGTGTATGTGCTTTTATGTGGTTTGTGTTTGTTGTAGCCAACAATCTTTAAAGTATGCAGTCATGGTAATAAAAATGTTTGATTATTTTAACTTCCTGAATTCAAATGGGCTGCAATGCAGTTACTTTTTGGGGTATTCCTTTGGCTTAAGTATGTACATTATGGTGGTCCAAAAAATAAAAAATAAAGGCGGAATTTTAATTCTCTCACCCGCAAGGATTATTCTCTACCGAAAAATACTATGTCCCTGTTTTTTTAATTTTGAAATCAAAAAAAAATTTAGAGGTCGCTCAAAGCGCTGAAAGTTGTCAATGTAATTTATATGGAAAAAATTTTTCGTAGAAATGGTATAGAATCCTTGAAAATTTATGTTTTTCGATCGAAAAACCTTGCGTATCTTCAGGAAACATTTATTAATAATATCCACCATAACTGGTTAAAGTTTTTAATATTAACTATTTTTTATAGGTTACCTAAAAACTAAGAAAAATCCATAAAAAATCGCTAATATTAAAAAATGGTAAAAAATTGGGTTTTATTCCCGAAAGTCTCGTGAAGAGAAACCCAGTTTTCCGATCGCGAAATATTGATTTTCATGAATTCTATACCATTTCAGCGAAAAATTATTTTTTCCTCACAAAAAAAGATACTTGGAACATTTTAAGCACTTTTTATCTCAAAACAAACAGGGGTATACTTTTTTCGGCGTAGAGCACTACTAGAGGGTGAGAGCAATAAAATTCCGACCTTAATTTTTCACATGCAATTTTGGACCACCCTAATGCACATACCTCGCCTGGTCGAACTGGACAGCAAATTTCGAAGCGAGTAAGCTCTTGTAAAACCAAAGCCATAACTCACGAATTCGTATTTATGATTCAATTTCGCAACAAACATAAATCACTTCAGTATAAATATTTTTGTAAAATATGTATAAAGCCGCCAGGTGACGCTGCAATCGAGTTAGTAGGTAAGTTCGTATTTGCGAACCAATATGAGCCAAATTCCGACCTAAATACCTATACATACATATATGTAAGTTCGTAATATACATATAGGGGCGAAATCCGCCAAGTATATCAGAAAATTTTTACCAGCAAACTTGTTGCTTTGATTACTAGCAACCAATGTGTAGAAGGCTTTATTTTCTTCCGCGGTTTCTTGCCGAGTTATATGAAACTAAATAGGCGCGTTTCAGCCGTCTTTCACAATTTTTCTTACAATTTTTATCTCATACCACACTTATGATTTTGAATCCAAAATTTCAGACCTATTAGAAGTTTTTGCGTGGTTTTTGGTGCAAGCTTTCCAACAATATATAATTTCTTGTGGGTGCGGTAAAAGGATTACAAGCTTTTCATACAATAACACAACTTTACAGAAATACAAAAATCGTCCGACCGGCGATATCTTTATATTCATTCTAAGAAAGTATTTTCCCAATGCTTTTGGCAAAAGTCAGACCATCTGCTGGAAATGTGACCCAGCAAGGGCGAAGCTCTAAAAATTTTAGAGAGGACTGGGGAAATGTGTCCAGTATATGCGGTCTTAAAGATTTGTATGTATTAAATATTCCTAAAATCCACTGCACTCATTCTACAAAGATAGGTCTTGTAGCAGGGCTTAATTCTCTTCCAAAAGTCGATGTTGAGGCACCCAATTATGATCGATAGTATTTGGATTACAAGGAAAATAGAAACAGAAATAATTAGTAAAGAATGCGCACTTGATGGGTTCACTGCTCTTAACAAGATTAGATCGCTGAAACAACAGTCATTTGTGGTGAAAAATTCGGGCAGGTAGATACGACTGAAATTATAATACAGCATCCGCTAAACCAGACCGACTCTATAAATATACTTAATCTATTTCAGACAAACCATTCAACGAGAATTAATCAACAAGTGAACCCGCACCCCTTCAATTTCATCATCGGAGACTAACGCCACCTATCGAAGACAAAGAGCTCGAGTTGCTTCGTGAGGCTCGTGATACTTTGACACAACTCTATTCTGGATATAGTAGGAGATCACACTATTCAGTGCGATTTCAATAAGACACCTCCACCACCGCTTCACATGGCCAGTTACATCAGCTAATCTAACATACCCAAACCGTCGGATTTGCGCATTTCCTGAGCCTGGTGTTAGATGAGAATGAAGACAACATAGTCCGATTCACTGATTTAGGCAGAGTTTAGTAAGCGACCGCTGTGGTGTATTGGTTAGCAGTGCGCGCTCCCATTCCGCAGTGCCTTGGTTCAAGCCCAGTTTCCGACCAACATCAAAAATAAAAATAAAAAAAAGTTGTTTCTAACAGCGGTCGCCCCTCGGTGTACTCGGTACTCGGTGTATATTATTTAAATGGAAAAGAAATAACTGTACAAAAAATTTAGCCGTTAGGTGGTGCGGGGTCGATTGTTTTTTAACTATTTACTAAGAAAAGTTTGTCTTTAAAAAACTTGTTTTTAACTTACGTTGGGAAAACTCGAGTCAACCGCCCTAGTATCTAGCAAAAGAGAAGTCAGTGTAGCTCTTTTGAATCCCGTTACTATTTGTTATATGCAAACAGATAGAAAAATGTTGTAAGAATTCCGATCGTCCGTGGTATTTGCCCTATTGAATGGATTTCTAGCTTTACACCTAATTTCCTCAAGCTTCGTGACTCACCATAGCATACTTATCACGTTTAGATTTTACCTTTTTCTTTGGATCATAGGGGTCTAAAATTTAAAAAATCTACAAAATTAACACTCCGAGAGGATGTTTATATTTTGAATGTTGAATTTTGTAACCACAGTGCACCGTGGGCATCTTATTAAAAATAATTTCGCAAATTTATGATATTTATTTGATCACTTTGTGCATTTGCTATTTCAAGTTCAACGCCATCAAGTCATATGTATAAACCACTTGATATTTATTTCGAATTTAATAATGACAGCTTACATCAACGTCAGCTTTTTTTGGCACACATAAAGCTGCATACATATATACATATATGCGTATGCGTAGCACAAAGTTCATTTAATTTATATTCAGTTCTGTTCAATAATACAAACAAATAATGAGAGTTGCAAAAGAAAATAATAAATAATGCGTTTAATAAATAAGATAGCCAAAGAAGAGAAGCAGATAGTAAATTTACAAGGAAGTATGTATGTACATATGTATATATATAAATAACTTAATTCGTCCTTTCAGTCTTTATTTTGTTAAAGCCAAAATTCTGAGACAAAAAAAAATATTTTCATATGCGTATATTTACGCTGATATGCAAATACACAAGTCAGTGACTTCTTTCCATGAGTATTTACTTTTATAAATTGCTATTTTCAACATTCTGACAGTTCTGTTTACACGCATTGTCAACTCGTCTGAATTTCTGCGCCTTCTTTTCTACAAACTCACGCATGAGTATGAGGAGGAATGCACGCATACATATATGTGCATACATAAGGCTGCAACACCAAAAAAAAAAATTGCGGCTTTTCCACCGGTACTGTTAAATTTTACAGTTATACAGTTATATTTAAGACATCCGCCTAAATATTTCGGTAAAATATTAAGATTTACTTGAGATAAGCCGATTTGAAAATACTTCTAAAAATCTCATTATTTTGATTCCGCTAACAAAATGTCCAGACATTTTTATGGCGACCTTTTAAGCTAAGGCTCTGCTATCAGATAATTTTTTGAAAAAAAAATAAAAAATTGTAAAACTAATTTTATTTACAAAAATTTTGATTTTCCGAACTATTTTCAAATCGGTACAGCACACGTATTAAATCTTAATATTTTGGCGAAAGTCTTAGGAAATTATAAATTGTGAAATACCGACGGAAAAACGGTACCAATTTTTTTTTTTATGTAGGGTAGTTCATCCTAATACACATACTTACATATGTACGTATTTATTGACTGAGTGCCACAACGTTGTGGAATTTCAACAATTTCTTCAAAATAAAACATTCCAAAAGTTGCACAAATATTAGCGAGTAGCACTGCCCAGAACATCACTTTCTCTTGCCCAACGACGCACAGTGGTACAGGCCCATATATTTTTTGCAAACGATAATAAGGAATCGGCGTAAAACTTCAATTTTCCGCATGTAACATTTATGGACATATATATATAATGCTATGCTTGAACCCTCCAAAAATTTTTTTTTCTAAAATTATTTCGTGTGATAGCAGAGGCTTAACTTAAAAGGTAGCCATAAAAACGTCTGGACATTTTGTTAGCGGAATGAAAATATGTGCTGAGATTTTTGGAAATATTTTCAAATCGGTTTATCTCAAGTAAATCTTAATATTTTTCCTACAACAAAAACTATTAAATCAAAGTTATAAGAAAAACACATTACTTAAGTGAACAAATATCTCAATCAGTTTTAGTTGAAAAAAAATTCTTCTGGCTTTTGCTGGTCTCATTTTATATAAATTACAAAATTTTTTTTATTAAATTTGCCAATTTCGTACAAAGTTTTAATAAATTTCTCTTATTCAAATATTATTTCATTAGGCTAAACTATTCAAATACATATATGAAAATTGAATATTCAAAAAATTTTATTTTTCCGCCGAAATACCACTGTGCGACGTGCTGACTTGTGAAGCACCAAAAATGCCTTAGTACTAACTAAAATAGAATTAAAACAATGATTTTGCCATAAATGCCATTGGTGCATATTTGTCTGTCATTTCGGAAATTCTTGCTGGTATTTGCAAGCCAAAGAAGCGAAAGTCCAATGTCACAGGAAGTCACCGAAATCTCCCCCAACTACAGACATTTCTATTTGCAGAAAAAAGTGTGTGACTAAGTATCTGATGTTTACTTAGTACTCTTTGACTTCTCGTCAACGCAACTGCCAGTCTTTACTTCCACTTAACTCTTCGCCCTTTCAAGAGTAAATAAATGTGGCGAAAGCAAAACTGTTGCACGAAAAGTGGGATATTGGTGAAAACAGATGGTGAAAATTGCCGAGTCAAAAGTGTAGTGGCAAAATGTTAAGCCATCATTATTGAGAGTCATTGTATAATTGAAATGGTCATTTTTAGTTCATCTTTAAATTGCTTTGAGTGTCAAATTTTCGGCAAGACACGTACGTAAGGCTGTGGGTTGTAGAGAACGTAGAGTCTGCTTGTTGGGTCAAATTATATACTGGATAAGTACTTAAGAGAAAGCTGCAATAATATCGAAGTCGTGGCCTTCTGTATACTTGTAGCTTTATCCCGGTGTAGGTATCACGTGGAGTAGCCATTAGGGGTTAAATCAAGGCAATAATTCTCCTAAGAAAAAAATTTATGTATCTCTACTTTATGGAGAAATGGTGCGGTTATATCGTTCGCTGCCTTGTTTCTCGTATCTGCCTCTTCTTAGTCGGGAAGTACTCGCGCCTTAATCTTTGTCGGGAATTAATTGATTAATGGCAGCAACTCTCCCTAGTATTTAGTTGTCTAGCATACAATTGGATCATTTGGGCGTCATTTGGTGGAAAATCAGAAGGAAAAACTATGCTTACCAAAATTCGCGAGCGAAAAAATGCTTATACGCGCATATGTGTATGGAGTCGGTTTTTTGTAATTTTCTCAACTATTTTACTATTCCCTATATCTCGCTTTGTTTATTGGCACTCCCTTTTCCCAAAACTCCCTAAAATTTAATGTTCTTATCAATTTTTTCATGTGGAGACTTAAATTTTTAATGAGCTCAAAAAAACGTTTGAAAAATGGAGCTTTTTGCTTTCAGTCATTTAGCTAAAACTCCACCACGGCAATTTGCTGACACAGGTAAAAACTAGTAACGCTTAGCTAATTCATTTCGGCTTAAAGCTAAAAAAAAAAGTCTCAACACAAAACAGAAGAAAAAAGTGACCACCTAATCCCACTGGTAGACGCTTTTAAAGCGCTTTCATGGCACTTAGCGAAATTGCGTTGCAATATTATCATTTTGACTTTTTTTTTTTTTGTTTTTAATTTACTTTTTCTATTTTTAAGTTATTGCTATCATTCATTGTTTGAATTTAGGGCCTTTTTTGTTACTTTGCTTTTTTCCTCTTAATAAAATCGTTCACGCGTTACGCTGCTAAAAGGACCCGTTTGGGTTCAACAGCATGAAATTTAATTAATTGCCACTGCCTACCTACCGCTGCCAGCCAAGTTATGCCAAAGTAGCGCCCACTAATATAATTAACTTTTTAAAGAAAATTTCTGTTTGATTATGTTTTACTACAATTTTTTTTCCAAGTAGGCAACTGCAGTAAATAGCAATGAATGCGGAGCATATTTAGTGAAAGCTATAGTGCCTTTCTTATTTGACTAATTGGCAAAAATTATGAATTTCAAAAGTCCTCTTAAAAAGTTAGCCTGATTAAAATTGTAGGTGGTGTGGAACATAATTTTTTTTAACCTTTGAGCTCTTGCTTTTGGTAGGCAATATGAGAATTGTTTCTTCTTAAAGTTGGCTGTTATTTATGTTCTGTTAACACGCGCGTGAAAAGGGATGAACGCAGAAACAAATGGGCATTCAGCTTACAGATAAATAAGCAATTATTTAATACCTAAAATTTGGCAATGGCGCTGGAATTAAGTTATAATTTTGATGCTTGAAAATAAGTACTACCTTTTGTAGTACAAGATCGTAAAAGATGTAACCGTGTTTGAAAACATTAAAACTTTTTCTATTCGCAGTTAATATAATTGCAAATATTTTACATTTGACTTGCGACAGCAATGATTTGTATTAAGTCACAAAATAAAAAAAAATAAAACAACTCCAAAATTAATTGTATTCTTAACTCAAATTTCGAAGGGGAAACGGAAAATCCCTATACCACCTAACGCTCAAGCCAGTGGGGCTCAACTTGAGGAGACTGACCCAACCCAGATCAGAATTCAACTGGGCAGCCTTGAAAACATACAAACTGTGCAAGATAGCAGCAAGAAAGATCCGTCAGTATCGACTCGAAAACTTACAAAGAAATTAGTCACTTAAGGGCGCTTCCCTCAAAGAGTTTTGGCCAAAAAATTAAAGATTTTAATGTAAAACATTTAACTGATGGCTAAACTCAACAAACGTTTATGGGCTATTTGCAACTGAATAACAAAAATACTCTTTTTTCCACGCGTGGGTAATGAATGACCATTACCTCTGCCAAACTCGAAATGCCCAGAGCTTGAGTCGATTTTCCTTGAGAGCTGGACATGGACATAGAAAATGGTGAATCAATTGCGTCTCTTTCTCATACAGACAGCTTCTGCAGAGAGAACTTTTTGGTATACGTGTGCCAGTGGCGACGCTGGTAAAAGGTTTACTCTGGATTTCTTTAACGTCAAAACTTGCTCAGTTCTTTTTTTTTTTTGTTAGGCCGCTAAGCGTCGATGGCAAAGACATGTGTAGGTCATTTGTGAGGGCGCGGTGCTCTCATCGAATTTCCTTGGTACATAAGAAGACTGATGCGCCTCGCTGATCTGCATTTCCAAACCGTGTCTAACGGCTTCGTCGGCTATTTCTTTCCCATCGATATTGCCGCGCCTAGGAACCCAGAAGAAAGCAGGATTAGTGGTCCTAAACCTTTGTATAATAATGCTTTCAATACTACTCGGCTGTCATAGAATGCATGAAGTGACTTTCGCTGATAAAGACTAATTATTTTATACAAAACAGGAAGCCTTCTCTATGACAAAGATTTCAGACTGATAATTACCTGGCCTGTAGGTCCTCTGAATATAGGCAAAACAACGCGCGCAGACAACAACACTTAGACCGGATGTCGCCCATTGTACTGTTTTCAGGTTCCAGTTTTAAATCTACATACAAACCAGATGTAGCGGCTTCATAGTGCTACAAACCACCCATGGGAGAGAGGCATTTTACCACAATGGACTTATCGCTCTCCAGAGGCAATGACGCTGCTGATCATATCGTCCTTTAAGTGTTTTATTTCTGCAATAGTCATTTGCCAAAATCATACCCGCCGTGCCTATTCCGGCAAGGAGTGGATAGCAATTGAAAGCTTCACTAAAAGTGGGCCGGGTCCCCAGAACTCTTGAAGTAAAGGAGACTTTTGAATCCGGTCCCTTCGTGGACATGATTTCTCAAAGGTATGAAAGGGATGGTTCTGCCACGATCAACCCTTATACCACCAGTACATTTAGTTTTGGTTGAGAATACCGTGACGACCGAGTTCGTTCTTGCTGGATCCGCGCTTTTACGAAGCTGCGTTTGAGAAATTGGTGCAAGACCGTAAACCTGTGACATTCGGTAGGAGCGGCATCGTCACTGCAACCATAAAGAGCTGCAGGTTTCCAAATGTGGAACGCCGTGACGCCATGACGCCATGCAAACTGCAACACAGCGAAATTTCTCCTGCCTGAGTTTAAACTTCATATTCCGTCTGCTTCTCCTCCTCTTCTGGGGCTAATGAAAGCGAGCGCAAGTGTGGGTGCAGTTACATAGATGTGGGTACCACATTTAGTATGTGTAAGGATATGTCACAGGGCATTTTTAACGTCAAACTCCTACTTCCCGAGACGCACTTATGCCATCCGGAGCACTCATACCAAAGGATTTCAGTCACCTTTTATGCCAAGCATGCCTTACAATAGCCCTCAAAGGAAATGGTAATACATTTCTTCCAAGTTAGAAATCATTTAATAATCCTGAAACGGAAGTCCCAGAATGACTTATTGCAACCAGTGCCGGCATCTAATTAAACTATGATCCCCTTATGCCCTCCTTTTTTTAAGTTCATTTAAAATCGGTACGTTCCGCTTTCACAGTTTCGAATTCCTTGATATAAGTGCCTCTTTTACGGCTCCGTCAGTTATGGTGACTTTAAAGGAAGTATGATATTCAACCCTTCTTCAGGTACATAGCTCACGGCGCCTAACTCACCAACACTTGCGAATCTCTGCGCCTTTCCGATTACTTTTCGATTGCTGCTTTTATCCATATATATATATATATATATATAGAATAGAGCTCCCAAAATTGTAATATGGAACTATACCGACCTTTGCACATTGAAATGTATGTATGTGTGTATATTTTTCTGTTTTTGGTTTCCACTTTCTTCGCAATCTGCTCGCTATTTTATAACACTTGCAATCAACTAGCTACTTATCAGCTCTTTTCCCCTCCTTTAGACTCTTCAATGCCTGTTGATTATGCTTGACTTAAGACAGTTAAGTTGAATAAAATCTTATTTGCACAACTTTAAATTTGTTTGTTTGTTGGTTTTTTTTACTGGAATTTTTACTATTGACAGTCAAGCAGATTGAACAGTCTTCAGTAAGTTCTAATAGGATTAGCGCTTAATAGACATGAAAGGTCGAAGAATGTACAGTAAGAAATGGCAATAAGTATGACAAATATCTAAAAGGTGCTTGCTTAAATAGTTCGTTAATTATAAAAAGTTAAAATATCTATTTTCATATAAATATTTGCATAATGTTAAAGGATTTTTTTTTTTCAATTTATACACAACAGCATCTGCCAAGAACAAAAATTAGTAAGTCGATATTTTAAAATGGGTCGCTTGGCTTCCACAAGACCAGAACATCAGATTGCCTAGCAAAATAATTGAGTATTCACCGCCGCCGAATGAGTTGTCAACAACCACTTTGCGCTTTTGTTACGTCTTTGTTTTTTTCTTCTTTTGTTTTTATCCTTAACAGCTACCAGCTACTACATTCTATGTATAGATGGAACAATTTACGATGCACCCAAGAGGCAAGCAGATTACGATGCCAATAAAGTGAACAGAAGCCTCACAGTAGCGTCACAGCGGGACTTCTATGCGGCTTATAAACAGTTAACGAATGCAGTCAATGGATTTGCTTTAATCATCATTTCCAGTGCTTGCCTTTGCAAGTTTAAATCAGCATAGCATACTTTCAGGCTTCAACGCCAGAAATTTTTCAACAAATGCTGCCAGGAGCGGGAAACGCTGAGTTCAAGCATATAAATTTGTTTTCATTTTTCACAATGCATTAATATTCATAGACACAATGAATGTTAAAGTAACGAGTCAAGTTGTTGTTGGGGGTTTACAACCCTATTTCTACTCCAGTCCGGTAATGGACAACAATTCACATTTCCAATTAAAAATGTAAAACGCGGTCATAAAATGAATGTGGTAGTTGGACTTAAGCAGCATTTAGTTTGAAGAGGAACATAAAAATAAAGTGGTCTATTTAAGGGTTGGAAATTTACGAATTTAAAGTGTTGGACGAAGTGCGTGTGGCTTTTTTACTCTTTGTGATGTGGGTGACCGAATTTTTATGCTAAACTCAGTCGACTTCGCACTTTCGATGAAAAAGGCGTCAGTTTTAAGCAGTAAGAAGGCCACACACACAGGTTGCAACCCTCTTCGAAAAATAAAACCTTACTGAAAGTCGGAAGGTCAAGCCTTTTCATTTGACACCTCATATTTTTTAAATTGTATGAACTGTGCGAATCTAATGTCATTAACAAAAAATGGCCTCGCGTATTATACATACATCATTTTTAAATAGGTGGCAACCCCACTCAAACAAAATATAAAAACATATTGCACATGCAGAGACCATATCCTTTCACTTGGTACCTCAGTTTTAAGTCCAACAAACGGTGAAGATCTTATAATTTTTAAAAAGTGGCAACCCTACTCAAAAAGTAATACACTATTGAACATCTATAGGCTGAGTCGTTTTATTTGACACCTTATTTCTTGTAATCCAACGAACAGTGTGGATCTAATTTTTTTTTGACAGCTGGCCACCCTATAGGAATTTAAAGTACTAAAGATGATATTCTTATCGCTACAGATTATACTTAAAAAATCTCGTATAAATTCGTGCATTAGTTTTTGAGATTAGCCTGGTCAAAATATCTCGACTTTCCTTTATACTATGTATAGAAGATAGTAATTTTTAGGTAGGTGGCAACCCTATCGAAAATATGAAAGCTTTTGTACATGCGACGGCCAGGCCCTTTCATTTGGCATCTCATTTTGTAACCCAACGAACGGCGAAAATCTTTTAACTTTTTAAAAGGTGGCAACCCTACTCAGAAAAATAATACATTATTGCACATGTAGAAGCTAAGCCTTTTCGTTTGAAAGTGACGGTGCAGAAGTGATGCCTACGCTTATTATGATTGAATACAGTAATTTTATTAACAGGTGGCAACCCTATTCAAAAAAATACATTAGTGCTTTTCTAGAGGCCAATCCATTTCATTTGACAACTCATCTTTTGAAATCCAACGAACAGTGCGTATGTTATAGTTTTTTAGGCAGGTGGCAACCCTATTAAAATTCTAAATGACAAAGGTCACTTTCCTGTCGATACAGAGTATATCAGAGAAAATCTCGTCAAAATCCGGTCAGTAGTTTTCGAGATTAGCGCGTACAAAGAATTTCTACTTTCCTTTATACTAAATATGTATAAGATAATTTCCTCAATATAAGTAATAATTTCCGTAAATAATTTTGAATTTTGTCAGTGCTGCTAAAACAAAGTTAATTTCTTTCCTGGCAAATGACGGCTGTGGCGTCACGTGAAGACTACTGCTTCTGGTTCTGAGATCACAGGTTCGATTCCGGTTGGAGGTGGTTAGAGTAAGGTATGTCAGTTATTTCAATTTCAATTTAAATATAAATTACAAATTCTAAATTTAATTTCATATATGGAAAAACCGAAATACTCAAATACCATTAAAAATAAATTAGATATTTTTTTTAAATACAGTTTTAAAAATTACAATTAAAAAAATAAAAAGTAAAAAAAAAATAATATTTAATGGGGATTCGAATTGTGCATCTCTCGACTAGCTTTCCAAAGCTTTGCTCTGTCTGTCATTGCCACTGTTTGAGCACAACGAGCAAAATGACATACTTATTCCTTTCACGGGGGATGAAATGGCAAGTAAAATTTTCCTAAAAACTAAGGAATTGTGTTTTCCTTAAACCGAGTCAAATCGTTTACTCACATTAAGGCAGCCATGTCATTGGAGCCATTTCAAGAATAATATACATTTTCCCTAGCGTCAAGAAATGTTTTTTCTAAGTGTAGCCTACCACGTAGTTAAGAAGGTCATTAGCATATCCATATACAGTAAAGCCATTCCCATTTAGTCTTTCTAAAAATTCTTCTACAGCCAATGTCCACAATAAGGGAGACAGGACACCTCCTCCACTTAGGGCATCCACGAGTTGCCGTTACCGTTTGCCTACTAACTTCTGTTTAGACAATTATGTTTTTGGATTTCAGCATGCTTAGAAGCCAGTCGGTTATTATATCTCTCTTCTTAATACCTACGGATATTGTTCTGTAGGACTTATTGTCAGTTTCGAAAATCTATTTTTTAATTTGTCACTTAATGCATCTTTTTCTACTTAAACAACACAAAATGCTAAAATGAACTTCAACTGCACGAACAAATAGCGATCATTTGCAAACGTAACTTTTTCTAAAAATAACATCTTTGATAATTTTTGCAAACATATTTTCACTCCATTATCAGCAATTTGATTCAAATACGAGTACAATGAAGTGCATAAAAAGTTATACGTAAACTTACCGAAAATTCGCAACTGCATTCACTGATAAAGTATAAAGATTTTCATGCTTCGCAGCTTTTCGTTTATAATTTTCGAGTCTTTTAATAACTTCATAATAAAAATAGATTCTTTGCAATGAAATGCATGCCTGAAGTAACGGATTTTAAGCGCCACGCACACACTTTCATACTTTTATATTTGTATATAAATTCTTAAGCAAGCTTCCTTTTCACAATCCTCACAACTCTGCAATATTAAAATTGCACATTTTGTTGACACTACTGCGAGAAAAGTTGCAATACAACAACACAACGACACAGCACAATAGCACAATAGCAGCAACTCGTCGATTTTCACTGCACAATGGTTTCGCTCTTTTTTTTCTTTATTTACTTATTTTCGCCACTTTGCCACTTATCAAAAAAATTTACTTACACTTTTGTAGTGGCAGCGACCAAACTCAACGTGACACAAGCTGTTACTCACTTTCACCACACACTCACTCACTCACTCATTCATTTATCGCACACTTACGAAAACGGTGATACTCGATTTCGATTTTCACAATTAAGTAAGGGAGGGGGCAAGTGTGGCTTTCAGCGACACTAACACACTAAATGAAAAAACAACAGCCGACAACAGTTGGAATGGTTACTCAAGCGCTGCTCACACGCTCTACCCAAACAACGCCCACTATGACTTTCTTTTCACTTTATTTGCCTTAATTGCTTACTTTCATCGCTTTTGTTTTGTTCTCATTTTTCGCATGAGAAAGTAAAAAGAAAAAAACAAAAACACGCCAATTGTTTGAGGCAGGTATCTCTCTAATATTTTCCGGTTATTCTTTGGAGCGCTGCGTTTATAGCGCGTCCTAAGTCCTTTTCACCACAACGACCAACCGAGGAATGCTACAACTTAGTCGAAGCGAGCTAAGTACCTTCAGGAGCAACAGGATACAGGCAATTTGTATGATATAACAGCACAGTTTGTAATCAAACTCACTCTGTTGCGCTCACTCACTGTTATCAATAACAGCGCACTGTTGAGTCGAGTTCAATTGAGTTGAGTTGTATGTAAGCGCAGTTGTGCGAATGAATTTATGAATGAAAAAGCATTACGCGCCATATTTAGACACGTAGCAAGTTACTAGAGTAAAAGAGTGTATGGTTGTGTATAATACACGCGCACATAATTCTGTTTATACAAACTTACTTATTGAAATACATTCACTGTGCAAGCCTTCATGAGAAATCTCTTAATAAGCTTTATTAAAATCATTTTCATAGACACCGGTAGACAGAAAAAAAGTTAAGAATATCATACCCCATAAATTTTTAATATGTACAACATATTAGGGTGCATCAGCAAAAAAAAACACCTTTCGCTTTTTCCACCGAAGTTATGAAATTTAATATAATTTAAGACTTCCGCCAGAATATTTCGGACAAATTTTAAGATTTAGGTGAGCCAGACCGACTTCAAAATTTTTACCTTCAAAAATTTTATTATTTTAATCCTAGTGATAATTTTTTTAAGTATTTTTAAGCAGATCGTTTAAGCTGAAACTCTTCTACCCGCCGAGGTGTTTTTTTTTACCACTAATACTTTTAAAAACTAATTTTATTTAAAAAAAAATTCGATTTTTGAAGATATTTTCAAATACATGCAGCTCACGCAAATCTAAATATTTCTACGAAATATTTTGGCGGAAGTCTTAAAGTATAATAATATTTCTACTTCCGATGGAAAAACAGTCCAATTTTGAATGAAGAGTGATGCACACTAATGTACATAAATACATACATATATAAAAAAAATTTTAGTTAAAGAAGCGCATTAATGCGTAATTTATAATAATTTTCTAGTAAAAAACTTCATATTTTTAAAGAATTGTTGGCTCAAACGCCAACACAACACCGCTTAAAAAATGTGTGACGAGCTGAGTGAATTTATTTTACCTTCATTCAATGGAGCCACCGACCGACTATAAATAACGGGTGATTTTTTAAGAGCTTGATAACTTTTTTTTTAAAAAAAACGCATAAAATTTGCAAAATCTCATCGGTTCTTTATTTGAAACGTTAGATTGGTCCATGACATTTACTTTTTGAAGATAATTTCATTTAAATGTTGACCGCGGCTGCGTCTTAGGTGGTCCATTCGGAAAGTCCAATTTTGGGCAACTTTTTCGAGCATTTCGGCCGGAATAGCCCGAATTTCTTCGGAAATGTTGTCTTCCAAAGCTGGAATAGTTGCTGGCTTATTTCTGT